>NW_019384903.1:254295-283670 GCF_000671375.1 Centruroides sculpturatus
TTGGTACTGTTCAATTAAGCGGTGCGTCATGTTCGGGAATCCGTGTTCGGTTGCTATTTTTTTGATGCGGGCTAATTCATTTGTCAGGGCTTGCTTGGTGGATGAGTGTGAGAACGCCCTCTCCACCAGAGCCCTAAATGTGGCTGCCTTGTATGGGAACAGGTCACAGGAATCGGCTGGTATGTACGTGGGGGTGGATGAGGGCTTGTGGTATACAGCTGTTTGGATGATGGGTCCTACTATCTTTATTCCGATGTCAAGGAAATGGACTTCTTCCGTACTGGCTTGCTCTAGCTCGACTGTTAGGCCGAAAGGGTTGTCGTTAACGGTTCTGACGAAAGATGTCATGTCGGGTATCTCCTTCCATATGATAAGGATGTCGTCAACGTATCTTTTATAAACGAGGATGCTAGGAAGGAAAGGCGGGAGGGCCTTAGTCTCAAGCTGCCTGACAATCATTTCGTAGAGGTCGCCCGAGAGCGGGCTACCCATCGGTACGCCCTTTTTCTGCTGGTAGATAGTGTCGCCGAACTTAAACACAGAGTCGTAACATGCCAGATGGGCTACCTCGAGTACTTGTTGGTGTAGTGCTTGGTCCTGAACAGTATTAAACAAAAAATCTCTGCGGGAGCAAAGGCTGGGGGTAGTTCTATTGAGGGGTACATAGATTTGAAGTCCAGGACTGTCATAAACTGTGATGGGGAGGGTAGGTCCTGCAGGAGGCGGATGAGGTCAGTCACTTTATTTACGTTGTAAGGGTAGTTTTCTAGATGTGGAGTCAGAAGGTTGTGTATGGCGTTTTCTAACCTTCTCGTGAGCGCTCTCACCTTGTCTACAATCAGGCATAACTGTTGGCCTGTCTTATGTGTCTTAGTGTAGGCGAAAAGTCTAGGGACGTCGGGCGAATCGACCACTATGTCACGGAATGCCAGGCATTTAGCTAATTTAGAGTCAGCCAGATGTCTAACTTTAGCCTGTAGTCCGTCGATTATATCGTCTTTCTCTTTCTCGCACATTGTATTATCGATGTATTCTCTTAAACTCTGTTGGTATGAATTGCGTTTCATGAGGACCAGTGTTCTGGACTTATCCGCTCTGGTGAAAATTACTCTGTTCTTTCGCATCCATCTAGTAGTATGACTCAGTTTGTCCCTGAGCTCTATGATTTCTTGCTGTTCCTTAGCTTTCATGATGTTTATCGAGGATATCCATCTGTAATACTCCTTCTGCGTGTCCGGGAGGCTTTTTACAAGGTATTCCATATCCGGAATGAGGTCTCTGGTTCTATTTTTGGGCGGTGGGGGTGCGAAGGTTGGGCCATATCTAAGTACGTCTATAACGTAGTTAGGTGGTTGGATGCCGTCCCAAAGGATAAATGGGAATGTGGGGCGTTGGTTAGCCTTAGGTACCTGAAATTTTAGTATCCAATCCAGCTTCCTACGGTAGCGTTCTCGTAGTTTGGCAGATAAGCGTTCATAGACTGGGACTAATCTAGCATTCTCACTGGCCAATACTTCCGGGTGTGTGTGGAATAGGGAGTTTTCAATAATAATTTTAACTTGATTTTTAATTTTGGTTTCAGTTTCAGTGTAGAGACCAGAGTTTTAATTATTACTTTGTTTAGAATTAATTTAATTTTAGTTTTTATAATTATTTTTGATAATTATTTATTTTTTGAATCCTTAATTACAATTTTTTTAATTAATTGAAACTCTTTTTTCTTTTGCAACATAACTGAAGAAATTTTTTGGCATTGTTTTGCACAAAACATAATCAAATTTTAATTTATTTTAATTTTTTTTTAGTAATTTCATTAGTTTTTATTTTATAAATTTGAATGTTTTTTAAAACTTTAAGTTTAATTTTAAGTGAGTTAACACATTAGTTGAACTATCGGGCTACCTAGTATTTACATAAACATAGTATATATTAATTCTAAAGCATTTATGTCAAAGAAAAACAACATTGATCCACACTTTGAACCTGCTATAGACATTCAATATATAATCTGCTTAACTTCACATAGGCCCTTGAATATGATCAAAATGTTCATTTTTTAAACAGTGAATACTAGAAATTGAGAGAATGGTATAAATTTTCACATTTATAAAATAGTTCCAGCTTTAGGATTTAATAAGTTTACGAAGATATACTTAAAAACGGTTTTAAACTGAACAATCACAAAATTTCTCACCAGAAAATACAAAAATGCAATTAGAGTTGTATCAAAGATAAAAAAAAACAGTTAAAACTTCTCTTGTGGTTACTTAAACATGCATCTGATCAGCCTTAACAATTTCATAGACCCACTTAGAATGATTCCAACTAGTCCATATCCTACCTGATGAATAAACATTAAATCAATGATCACATCCAAGAAATACTGACTCAAAAAATACAATCTAAACTCTAAAAATTGCAAAATATCTAAAACAAAAACCAAACTAATTCTTTCAAACAATTATTTAAGCACATGTGAAGTGCTTTATTGTATAAAAGAACTATCCAAGCATTAAACTATTAACCTGACAGATATCATGCAAGCCTGTATTACTATTTTTAGCAGCCTGAAAAAACACTGGCAAAAGAACAAGTTACATTTCATAAAGACATAAATCCAAACAAATATGCCAAAAAGTTTCAAACTTAACAAATGTCTAAGTTATAAAGATGAGATAAAGAATCATGTTATTGATAATTAATCATGCTATTTAAATAACAAATCCACCAAAATTTATAATACACAACATAAATATTTAAATTTAATTTTTAAAAAACAAAAATATTAATAGACTTTTATTCTTAAAAATTTTGTGTTTATTAAATTTTGAGAAGCATTAGCTAGATTTAGTTCTGTTTCAACCAAATTGTCATCTATATAATTAAAGTTATGTCTTATTAAAGAAATTAAATAAATTTTTACACTAAAAATGAATTTATTTTGACTTTTTGAAAGTATAAGCTCAGAGCAACTACTATTTAAAATCTGTTAAATGAATTAATTACAACAACATATACTGTATGTGAACAATGCAACACTTCCCACATATTCATCTCGAACAAGTAACAAAGTTGAACTACTCAAAAATCATCCATTTGTTCAAGTGAGAAGAGTGAGTTGCTATCAAAATCAGCCCATATCTACTGACTAATTAAGCAAACAAAACAATATAAAATTCATACGATAAGATTAAAAATCCAAGTATTTCAAGAAAAATATGAACAAAACATTATTCTCTCACAGAAGTCACTATTAAAATCATAAACAAAAACAAAAAAATTTCAGCAACTATTTCCACTAGACAAGCTAGCTTTTGTTTAGATTAAACTTAAATGCTTGTGTAATCTATCACATTTTCAACAAAGACAGCTTGTAATAAACATTGAAACATATATTTTAAAAAATTTAATTACAAAATTCAACATTACACAAAGAATCATTATATAAAAGATTACCTATTTTACAAAACGCAAACAAATTGTAATGAAAAGCCATAGTCTCTTTTCAAAAATTATTCATTTTTCTTGTTGTACCAAAAGTCATAATGCAAGTAAATCTATTTATAATATTGATCTGGAAAAGAAAATTGATTTTACTGCATTACTTCTTGCCAAATTAGTTCATTATCAAACAATCCTCTAAAACCACGAAATTTTTTCCCAAGCAGGCTAGATGTCATCAGTTAGGAAATGCGAGATTTAAACAAATGCCTTGCATAACACAAATAATGTGAAACAATTTTCACAAGTTACAATATGCTTCACACCATTCACCAAAAAAGAATAGATTTCAATTAAAAGCAGATTGTAAATAGCCATTACATTGAGTTTATTTAATTCTTATGTTATTAATTTTAATAAAGTTTTAAAAAAAATCCAAAATACTATAAGAGATCAGCAATTCATAACTTGCTATTTGTAAAATTAGTAAATGCAAATAATTTTATACAATTACTTAAAACATAATCTGTGTATTTTCTTCATAGGAGACAGTTACATCACAAAAATTATATACTAATAAAACTAACAAAATTGTATCATCATCATAAAGCTGGGTTGCAATTTTATATCATAATTTAATTTTAAAAAATCACATGACTTCCAGTCATAACTGGAAGTTTGTATATAGTTAATTAGAGCCGCTGACCTGTAATATAAGCTTTCAATATCCATATCTGGTCTTAGTTTTCTTCCATCAAATTCCATTCTCAAGATTAAGAAAGGACAAATGGATGATAGTGGGAATGTATAATTCTATGCAGAATAATGGGAATATAGGCTATAGGTCTGCAATTTGGAAATTGCAGCCCAATAACAATGGGTTATTACCAATATTAGCTGATTAATGGTTAATCAAGACTGTATAAATGTTTAAATCATATGATTAATCATTTAAAATCTTCACCTTTAAACATCCAGCAAATCGTTTTTTTAATATTTAAAAACGCTTTCGAACGCTTTAAGCGATCGAAAGCGTGGAATCGGGCGTCGATCATTAAAGCCACAAAATCCAGGCAGGCTGTGAAACATCTGGAAAAACTAGAAATTCACAAGGCGCAAATGCACACAAGCTGTATTAATCATAGAGATGCTGACGGATTAACGTCGGCATGGAAATCCTTCTACGATGAGTGACGTAATTTATGTAAGCGGGAAGATTATATAAGATAATTTTTATTGGATGCATATAATTTATTTTATTTCTTTATTTAGTTTTAACTTTTATAATTCTTAAGATTATTTAAACTTGGTAAATGTTAACGTATTTACATATATTTATGTAACCGCTTTTTGAATTTTGTTTTACGTAATTTTCGAATTTCTTCGTTCGATTCACAAATGTTAACTGATGATGATCGCTTAAAGCGTTCGAAAGCGTTTTTAAATATTAAAAAACGATTTGCTGGATGTTTAAAGGTGTTGATTTTTATTTATTTAAAATCTTCTTACGTGAATACTGGAAAGCATATAAATTAACACCCCAAAACCTTTAAATGTCCAGTAGTAATCAATTTAATAATAAACAAACGTTTTCGACCGTATTTTCGGTCTTAAACGGCCAACTCGGCAGACCCATACTCATATAAGATCTCGGCATTCCATGCCCTAACAAAGCGGGCTTTTACACACCACACTACATCGGAGGACACAGAGGCAGAGTTGAAATGCATTCAGAACATAGCAGTACAGCATGGATATAGAAAGAACCTGATACACAACCTTGCCCACGCATACATATCACGAATAGCTGCACGCGACACTTCTAACATACAAGCAGCAGCCCACAGAACATACAACGTAAATAGCACACAGTCTCGTGCGGTAGTTGAGTACAATCACTACCTCAACTCCGTTTACAGGGAGATTGCCACCCATACTAATACTAAGATTGCATACAAGAGGCCTAGCATTGTATATGGGCTACTCTGCGGTGGCAAAGACAAGATCAATAAAAAGCAAGCACCGGGTGTTTACATGGTCCCTCTATGGGATAACAGGTTTCAAAGGGAATTAGTTTATATTGGTCCACAAAACACCCTTTAAATAAAAGATTGCAAGAACACAAATACGACATCATTAATGAATGGCACAGCACTGCCCTATCAACATATGCCACTGAACCCGGCATAAGAGCTGACTTACATGAGCCAAACTGATCAAACTTTCTCACCGGGTGGAACACCTGCGAAATCTGGAGGCACTGGAAATTTACAAAGCCGGGTTATGCACCAATTGCATTAACGCTAATGATGCAGTCAATGTGTCACATGCTTGGAAGTACTGCTATGAGGTAGCAGGCGACGCCCACTCCAGCAGTTAGAGACCACATCACCATTTGGTGTATTTATTTAGATATATTTATATAATTGTATGTATTACATATGCCATTCCGTCACCATGGCAATGCACATGCATAACTGTATTCTTTTATAATCCATTTGTGTGGTTCCATTTTTCAAAATAATTTCATAATCATTGTTCTACACGTGCACTGGTTCGAATCTAACTGGTTTTTAAACCTGATGAAGACCAAAAGTACGGTCGAAAACGTTTGTTTATTATTAAATTGATTACTACTGGATGTTTAAAGGTTTTGGGGTGTTAATTGATTAATCATTATATAATTATTGTCAGATATTTTTAGAAATCTTATAAAATTTCAATTTTTCTTTAAATTTTAGTTTTTATAAGCCTCTTACTTTCCAGGCTGTTATATATATATATATATATAACAGAGGAAAAGTATGGCAATTAATCAAAAAAATGATGACATTTTACAGTCAGAGTCCAAAAATGTAAACATGTTTGGACTCTCACCTTGAAATTTTGAGAAATGCAAACAAACTGGGGGATTTTTCTTTATATATGAATGTTAATGTGTGGGGTTACATGTGCACATGCATGACATGATTTTGCTCACCCTCTTTGGAGCTTAACTCCTATGCTTTTTGTCAAAATTTTCTGAAATTTTGCAGAGAAATTTGTGTATTAAGGAAATGATGCTATTAAACAACTTATAGGAAAAAGGATAATTGATCATAGTACAGAGTTATTTGTGTGTTTTGTCGACTTCGAGAAGGCCTTTGATAGTGTTAATCAAACACTTTTGTTTAAAATTCTGCAAAAAAATAATTATTGATAAAAAAGTTACTGAGAATAATCAACAACATCTATAAAGTCAAAAAGAAATAGTTGGATTTCAGGGGGAGGATAAGAAATGGATTCAGATTAAAAAAAGAATAAAACAGGGATGTACTTTGTCCCCAACACTAACATCTACAATTGTAAGGAACCAAGTCTGAGCTTTATTTTTATTTTACTCTTATTTTGCTTTCATTATATTTTGTTTGGGGCTTATGTTTAGTTAAGACGAAGGTTTCCTCACCATTCACCTTAGTAACTTAAAAATAGAAGAAAAACCAACTCACCGACGAAAGAAAAGCGCCGTAGAAAAACTCGCGCACACTTGCGCTTCCCAAGCGGAAAAAAGTAAGTCCGCACCGGAAAAAAGGGGGGGAAGACCCCACAACCCAGTTAGGAATCGCTAAACCTTAAAAGAATAAAGCATCCCGATAATTGTTAAAAAGAATAATGTAAAAGGTTAGCGAAGTATTGTCGGAAAATAATCTGCCAGATAAACAAGAAAAATTTAATGTTACAGATAAGTATGTAAATGAGGAGAGTGAGCTCATTCAGAATTGTGACGTCACCTCACACTATAAAGCCTCTAACTCAAGTGAAAACGAACGAGGTGAATTCCTGATAGCAACGAGCTTTGGTGAGCTTCGTAGCAGTGAACGAGAGAGGTGTCCGATAGGATTTTGAAGTTATTCGATTTGTGGATCGACGATTATAGAAAGTCTTGAGAGTTTGAGGAAATAGGTTCCTAGTATATTGAGGTGACGATTAGGATCTTTAATTTATAAGAATTATTGTTTATAAGTTAATTCTTTGATTTTGTCGAATTCCAAAGGGGAATAGAATTAAGTTAGAAATAGATTGATTTGAGTTTGTCGGATTGATTCTTGTTGAATTTCATTGAATAAATTATTGTTTGATTTTTACTAAATACTGTATAGAGTTTATTAATAGAAGTTTAATTAAATATTTGATTTTGTTATTGACAAACTTTGTCATTATTTAATTCGGTGCACGCTTAAAGTCCAGGCCTGGCACACTAACGCGAATCCGCGTAAAGTACCCGTTAGGGAACGGCTATTTCCGGCACACAGTAGTGTCGATAATCGTTGGAAAGTCGGAAAAATAAAATAGTACTTTACACAATGAATGGATGATAGACGCGTTTGAAAATCTAGACGAAGGTGTAAAAATTAATGGACATCTTATCAATAACATTAGGTATGCTGATGACATCGCTCTCCTATGTAACACCAAAGAAGAGTTACAGAAAATTCTAAATAGATTGAAAGAAGTGGGAAAAGCAAGATACCAAATGAAAATAAACATGAACAAAATGAAAGTTATGATAAGCTCAAGAGAAAAAAAAACAAAGATCTACAGATTATGTTGGATGCAACGAAAATACAAAAAAGTAAAAAAGTTTGAGTAGCTAGGAAGGCGGATAAATAAAGATAACGGATGAAATTATGAAATTAAAAACAAAAGTAAAAAGGCTAAAGCTGCTTTCGCACAAATATCTTTGGTATTAGGAGATAAAAATGTATGCAAAAATTTAATTAAAAACACTCGAAACAATGATTTGGAGTGTGGCTACATATGGATGCAAGTCATGGACAATAAACAAAGAGGCAGTTAATAGGATAAATTCCTTTGAGATGTGGTGTCTTAGAAGAACGAAAAGAATTAGTTGGATAGGTAGAATAACCAATGAGGAGGTTATGAGTAAATTTGGAATGGAAAAAACCTGGGCCATAATCTGATCTCCTACTCTCATCTCCTACTCTTGTGAGAACCGCATGTGAAACAAATTTCGTATAAAATCATTATAAATTATTATAGCACTTCTGTTGTTCAAATTAAAATAATTTTCCATTTCAAACAATTACTGATCAACCTAGTGATTAAGATGTTTCCCATGGACAAGTGACACTGCATATGTGCCACTCAAAAGCAATGAGCAAAGCTCGATTATTGGACACAAAGTACTAAAACTCCGGGTAGAGTAATGGGAAAAGCCCAGAAGAGACCTCCTTATAAAACAATCTTTTATGTGTGTGTGAGAGCTCTCCATCATCTCCACTGTCTAGATCAACCTTTGGATTAACACCTGAACTTAACCGAACTTGAACAAACTCCCGAACTCAACTAACTCCTGAATCCCTTTGGATGAACATTGAGGACCTACTTGAACTCCAGGTATTTGTCATTGTATGACGGTTTTGTAAGCTCTCTCCTGATATGACAAACTTCCTCCTTGACTTTTACTCAAGTTAATGAGAAAGCTAGCTCCTGTCTTAACTTCCGTAAATAGCCTCTTTGAATAAACAAATATTTGTTAAATGAATAGCCTTTTGGAGTGCAATTCTTCCAGGTATCTCCCTCTGTCTCCATTCCAACCCTAAGCTTCTACAAATGCGACTGCTCGTGTGCCGACTGATGTAACAGTCATTGAGATTCCGTGTCTGACTGACACGGTGGTGTCCATCCTGACAGGGTGCCGAAGAGGTATCGACCCTGCGGTCACACTCTACTCATACTCCTACTGTCTACGTCACAAGCCGATTGCTAATTGGCTAATCATTTGTTTATTTCTCAAAAGATCATCGCATCTCTCCAAATGATTCTGAACAACTTTTTCTCTCAAAAATTCTTTCTTCTTAACATATAGGTGTTAAATTACAAATGAATGTCACTAGATTGACAAGCACTTTCAACGATAATTATTTTCGTCTTCGTCAGTTCATTAAAAACGGTTAAAGTCCTTTTTTTTAATATGAATATCAAATTATTCCAATAGTATTAACGTTTTGGAACATAAGCAACAGTAGAACGTAAGAAAAAAATTTAAATAAAAACACACGCGGTAATAATGCGCATGTGCTATAAGCCTCCAAACTGTGAAGCTAGATATGTTGTCTTAGGCAGTTACACAAGTTAATCCCACAAAGGGGCAAATCAAGTGTGGGGGTGTTGCACAGATTTAGTATGTTGGTAAGGAGGGCCTCCCAACTATACATGAGGCTTCTGTTATTACAATGTCTTAGTATGACCACCTGGCCCCACAACAGGGTGTGCTGGTGTTGCAACACCATTCTAGCAAGCTCAGTTTCACTCTTAGCTGCCCTGATACAACACTGATGTTATGAAATACAATAAGACAACATTCTGATTGTCACACCAATATAGTGGGTATGACCACCTGACATATTTTCCAGTGGGATAGGATAAACCCCAGATCTTTCTAGTGTGGAAGTAGAATCTCTGTCATTGGATAGCAACTTCCTAAGATTTGGCCGCGGAGAAACTGGCAGAAAAAGCACATGCCGCCTAAAAATACGGCAAATACGAACAGTGACATGACCACAAAACGATAGTGCAGGAAGGACTATTGTGGATTCTTTTGGAAGATGTAGTGTAGTAGCAGGAAAAGGCAATCTTTTTACCTTATTTAAGATGTACATAAACTTGGCATTAGTATAGCCCGCCACATTTACCGCAGAGTGAATAGCATCAAGTTCAGCTTGGCTGGAAGATAACAGAAAGGCCCTTCCGATTAAAGGGGCAATTGCCGCATTGATGTAATGTTGTGGCTGGTATGCTGTAGCCAGGATTAGGGGATCTAGCGACATTTATTTGTAATTTAATGCCTATATGTTAAGAAGTTTCTCCTATTAAATGATTGGCGTGCTGTCCATTTCTGAAAAATTCTTTCATCTCACATAGTTGTCTTTTGTCTGTTGCCTTAATTTCTTTATAGCCAATATGGATGACTGGATGCTATTCGTGCTGTAAGATCATATTAGAGAATGTTCTCTATCTCAAGGAAGATGATTTCCAAAGAGAAAATGCTTCTGATTTTTTTCAACGCCTCTGATTCCATCTTTCTTAATTATCCTACATCAATTACTGAACTGTTAAACATAATGTTAATCTTATCTGTCTCTAAGTATTTTTTGAAATATTACCATTTAATTTCTCCTTAACTAAGTACGTACACTTTTCTACCTTAGGTTATTAAAAATTTTTTTGGTTGAGAGACAATTTGAATTATAATCTGTGAAAATGTTATAAAATAAAAAACATATCTTCGTCAAAATTACTTGTTTTATTTGAACTCCCACGTGATCTATAATTATGTGATCTAAAATAATTATAACATTTTCAAAAATTTTACAATTTCACTGGTTAAAATTCTATACTGGGTTTCACGTGCAGATAACCCACACATGTATAATCAACCTAACAGAATTGTGACGTCAACAAAAAAGACAACATTGACAACAAAATTACGAACGACCAAAATCACCTCTGTCTCTGAGAGACAAATTTCTTCTCATTTTGATGTCATTTGTTTCTGAAAGAAGAGACAAGAGATAAGTGACCAAAATATAGCCCAATGGATCCAGAGCATCCAGAGAGAAAAACATCATATGTTGGGTATATAAGAGGAACCTCAGGGAAACTGGTGAAAATTGCAGTTGAAGGAATAGTGGAGGACAGAAAGAGAAAGGGAAAACCTAGGCTAACTTGACAAGACATCATCGGAAAATAGACTGGCTCCAAGCTTGGGAAAGCCTACAACCACGAAGTGTGGAGAAAAACTGTCCATCAGCTACAACCCTCTGTAAAGAGGATGCCATGTGAATGAATGAATGAAATTATTAAATTTTAGTGGTTAAAGATTGAGAGATAAAGATCATGTCATATCTCAAGTAGGGTTTGACTTAATGACAATTTTTACTTGTTAATAGCATAATAGCATTTACAATTTTTTTATAAAACACTGTCTTTTGGCATTATTATTTTACTTGAACTATTACTACAAGTACTTTTGACAATTTCAATATGCATCATATTGTACACACTTTCAAGAAACACGGTATTGTACTTCCTATAAAACTGCAGATTTCCCTGTGAAAAACATTATGTAACGATAGTGATAGTTTTACCTTTTTGAAGAAGTCAGGGGTCTACATGGTCCCTTTACAGCAGACACAAACAGAAGCAAAAATATTTTATATTGGAGCCACAACTAGAAAATTGACTTGCTGCTTTCAATATCATCAAGACGACATCAAAAACTGCAGAACCACTACCGAACTTGCTAGAAACGCTTTAGAAAATAGTTATAAAATGTTCCACCTTACTTCAATGCTGCTCAGATTGCAGGTTGTTTACATATGGGAGTCGCTAACATAATAACACTTAATTCGTGTTACAAACTTTCACTGAACCTTCCGGCAATATAGCGCAAATTATATAGGAAGTTACCATGATAATTTTTGTTTCAGTTAATTCTAAATTATAAATTTTTTGCACTTTTTTATTTCTATTTCTTTTTTATTTATTTATTATTGTTATAATGTATTGATGCATCCTATGGAATACATTTTAAATTTATCATTTGGAACACATCATATATTTTAAATTGTAAGGTCCATTATTCTATACCTGATGAAGGCAATCTGAAATTGTCGAAAGTATTTATAGCAATATTTCAAGTAAAATAAAATAATAATAGACAGTGTTAATACTTTCTTACATTATTTGGCATTGTATGAAGCAATTTGGGGCATTTTATAAAACCCATCCCTACTCACAAAATTAAGGTTTTGTAATTTTATAATAATTAAAAAATAAAAAAAAATGCTTTTTAATAAAATATGGTAACAGATGGTACCACCAAATGTTGCCAGGAAAGTTAAGCAACTCTTTGCTAAATATTTTTAGTTCTGGTTTGTATCTATCAATTAAATACAGGATGTCCCAAACTAAACTTGACATTTCCCAGCTGGCTATGCAAAAACTATTCATCAGAAAATCATAAAAGTTTGGGACTGCCTTAGTAAGATGATGGAAATTTTTTCTAGAGCAAACAAAGTTAGTTCCAAAAACCACTACTAGAAAGGAATATTATAGCTTTATACAAAACATAATAATGGAGTTACACAAGTTATCTGTCTAATGTGAATGAAACATGTTCAAAACATGATGGCCACCATTATCCAGTACAATCTGAGAGCATAAAACAGCATGTTCAACGATTGCATGCAGTGTACGCATTAGAATATTTTGCATATGGCATGCTATGTTTCCTTAAGGTCTGACAGCAGTATTATGGGATCACAATAAACCAAGTTTTCGAGATAGCCCTAGAGGCAAAAATCACTCAAATCTCAAGTTTGAAGATCTTGCAGGCCAATATGTCATTATTTCAGCTTGAAAAGCACCTTTTATTACTGGTTTTTGAAACTAATTTGTTTTGCTGCAGAAAAAATTTCCATTAACTCATTAAGGCATTTCCAACTTTCATGACTTTCTGATTAACAGTTTTTGCTGTAGCCAGCTGGAAAATGTCAATTTTAATTTGGGACACCCTATATATAAATATTTATTAGTTTTAAATCTTACTGCAAAAAAAACTTTATATTTTCATTGAATGCGTTGTATTTTATTTCATGTATGTTACCATTTATGATTGTTGTATTTTAGTGGCATTTGTTATTCATTTGTTATAAGGGGATGGCCATTATTGTCAGAACACATTGCCTGTAATTTTTTGAATACAGAATAAAAAATTCAGAAAGTGGTGCATCTTCAATATCAAAATTAAAGAAATGAAATTTTACAAACCAGTTTTGGTACTGTCATTCTGTCAACACATTTCCATACACATTGCACAAATCTTTTCTTGCTTAAACAGCATCTTACCTCTTAAGTAGAATGCTGCTTTTGATTTTCCATATTTGATGGGATACAAAATGAAAAAAAAACAATTGCACAGACTTAAACAAAACTTTTTACAATTAAGCCTTGAAATGTCAGCTGTTAAAATATATAATGACAATACAATTTAGAATGAAATTGGAGGGTAAAATACAACTAATCCCTCTGGCAGTAAAAAAACGAAATTACTTTCCAAAAAACCCAATAATAATTAAGTTAAATATTATATACAGTGGGTAATCGGTTAATGAACATAATCCATTCCAAAACTTTGTTTGCTATCCGAATTGTTCGTTAACCGATTATAATCGGTTAATAAACAAGTCTTGAATCAAATTCAATCATCGAATCTTCAAATCAAATTCCCATAAAAACATATGGTAAATCGATAATTATTAGTGATGTAACAAATATTCAGTTACTATTCGGTATTTGGCCTATTTTTCACTATTCGGCCGAATACCGAATATTTAATCACTATTCGGCCGAATACCTAAAAAACAGGAGTAAAAAATAACAAAAACACAGTAAATTAATCATTTTGGTATTTAGATTTAATGTTATCAAATTAGTGTTGTTTGTTTATATTTATTTATAACTTGTAACATGCACAAAATAAAAAAGAAAATAATATTAGTCATATGTATTGACAATTTATAATTACAAAAATCAGCACACGTACACGCCTATTGTTGGAGAATCCTCGCACATCTGAGGGTCTGACCCTGCCTATCCTTCTTTTTAAGCGCTCGACTTTGCTCTTCCCTTTCTCTTTCCTCTATCGCTCTAATCCACTTATGCCTGTGCATACATCATAATACGCGTTCACAATACTTTTGATTCGTCACTTTTCCGTCGTAGAGTTCCCATTTTACAATTACGTGACTCAGCCTGGTGATAACAAAGAAAAGAGACAAATAGGACGTCAATATAAGTCACAGTTATGATTTCACAGATTCGAGACAGCTTGATAGCCCGAACGGCCCCAGGCTTTCGCCCGTGCACACTAAGTGACTTTCATTACAAGCATTTAGCTTTCCGAAGTCTATGACAACAATTGTTTGGCATTGACGGCCGCAAATTTTGTGCCAATAAGCTGCCTCAACTCGTTCGATTATGTTATCAACTGAATTTCATATTTATTTTCACATTTTCACTTCACGGTCCTTCTCTGTTCTTTTTCCGTTATTTACACGTGTAGGACATTTGATATCATCATTTATTAGATACTGCCATGACGCTCGTGTCTGTCCGCTACAACTGTCAAGAATTAACGCGATTGGCCAAGCATAGTGACAGCGGATCAATAGAGAGCGGGATCCTTGCCATAATGCAGTTTGCACGCCAATTTTCGTACGTGCGTTAATCAAGCCGAATAGTTTGGCCGAATATACTATTAGTTACAACACTAATAATTATCAATTTACCATATGTTTTTATGAAAATTTTATTAATTCATTCTAGAGATCCCAATAAAATAAAAAATATATACTTTCTTACTACATTTATTTATATGTAATAATAAAAATACATACATAGTCTTGCATTTTTATTAGTCATGTTTTTTCTGTTTGTGGGGTTAAACAATCTTTCTAATGTCAATTGCTTCTCTCTCTTCTTCAGGATTTTTCAAAAGTAATTAATAGCATTGTAATTGTAGAGATCCCTAAGTCTATTAACCTCAACCTGGTTTAGATGCCATTCTAAGACCTTATTACGTAATGATTATTAAGGATGTGGTTAGTGTAGGAGGTTGCATGAGGACATGTAAAGATCATAATAAAAATAGTGCATCAGACATGTAAGAGAATAGTAAATGCAATGCTGAATGAAGGGAGCACGACAGATACAACACATGTGCAATAGATATCATGCAATCAAAAGATTGTTTGAATTTTTCTTTTTAAAAAATTGCGTGACATTGTTTGAGAATAAGGAATCCAACCGTTTTACCTGAAGAAGGACACGGAAAAACATTTGTTTTTACAAAATTATTTATTTTTGTATTTCTACACACAGGTTAGAGGCACAAGTAAGTACATTTTTGTTTATTATACACCCCGGTGTGCACAAAGAAGTTACATTCTAAGACTGTTGTTCTGACATCCTCCCACTTCTTCAAAGGATTTTTAATAATAATATCGGCATTAATCCTCTTTTTCAAAAGAAAACATATCTTGCTAAGTTTCTTGGTGTTCTTCATTCAAGAGTTCTTGGCATTCGTCTGTCATCAGATCAGTTTCAGTTTCCATAATGACCTCTTCAATGTTCTTTATTTCTCAGATTTGATTTTTGTTACTCCTTACTATGCTTGAGTCTTCTCGATTATACTGTATCTTCCTTAGATAAGATTGAACTGCGGCCTACTGTAGACCTGTTCAAGCCATACTGCCCAGCAACATCAGACATCTTCCCACTCTCTACCTTTGCTATTATACTCTCACCTTTCGAAAATAAAAACCGATGAAAAACTTAACAAGTGCCTGTCCAACAGTCTTGTGAATACCATAAAAGAATTTTTTTTGTCAGAAAAATAAAAGGCTGAAATTACAAGGAAGCATTTCAAAGTTCGGAGGAATACTATTCAATCAGTATATACCGGGTTGAGCATCGATGCTGATGTCTCCCTCGCTCCGAAAAGTTTTGAATTGTTGCCTGAATACAAGGGAAGACCAATTGGTATTCATTATTTTCTGTTGCTTCTTGGAACATAAATTAATTCAAGATGTTCCTACTCATTGGAATTCTACATACAACATGTTGCAAAGAAACTTGGAACAGCAAAAAGCCCTTGTCACATATACTATAGATAATAAAATTCCTACGTTGAGCACATATCAATGGTCTCTCGTTGAAAAAATTATTCTGCTTTTAAAACCATTCAAAGAAATTACTGTGGAAGCCAGCAACTGAGAAACCACCTCATCTTCAATAATTCACACAATAGAGACTCTGAAATTATTCTTATTATCAAAATCAAAAAGCAGTAGTTCCTAGTGGCATTAATACCACAATAGAAAGACTAAAAAATTCCATAAAAATTTTTTCAGCATACAGTGATGTCTCGTATAATGTACTTAATCCATTCCAGGTGCAAAAGTCCATTATACGAAACGCATTTTCCCATAGAAATACATGTTAAAACATATAATTTGTTCCACAGCATAAAATAACCATACTGTACCATAAAAAAATGAAAATGGAGCAGTCACCAATTATGCCGGGTAGTCAGATGTTGTGAGGAGGTGGAGGAACACTTTCTTTACACATTCATACAGATACAGACTTTTTACTCATTGCAGTGGGTCTCTTTTTATTGTTTTTTAATTGGAGTCAGATTCAGGAGAGGCTACCGGTGCTTGCAGGGTAAACTCCTCTTGTTCCATCCTTTGTTTTTTGGCAGCTTGCTTCTTGAAAAACATGTCCAAAGTGGTCAACTCCTCTTGTTCCATCCTTTGTTTTTTGGCAGCTTGCTTCTTAAAAAACATGTTCAAGGTGGTCTGTTTCTCTCTTCTTCAACACCTGTCGGAAATGACAGGGTGTTGGTAAACTGTTGAACCTCTCCCCATTTGACAAGAAAGTTTTTGTCAACTTTCACTCCTTCTGATGATGTTTTGCTTTGCTTCAATTGAAATCACTTTTCTGTTTTTTAGATGCCATGATTTGCACAACACTTGAATAAATGTAAATACCCTGCACTGAGGTGATGTAGCCTACGTAATAAACAAGGGAGCAAGCCAAATCCCAACTGTACTTCAGATATACTAATAATATATTCTAATAATACTAATATATTATAAAAATAGCAGATTGTCATTGGCAACGGCAAAAGAGTGGAAACATCATTTGCACTTGTTCGCAGAAAGACCGTTGTTTGCCTCATGTAACTGCTGAACGGAAAGTCCATTGTTCACAGCCAGTCCGTTGCTGGAGTCACGTAACGGCCAAACAGAAAGTCTGTTGTTTGCAGCGTCCGTTATTTGAGGCGTACGTTATATGAGGCACCACTGTACTTGATCACTTCACCATCAGAAAGTCTTCCATTTTTTCTTACATGAACAAATATAAATTCATACTTAACAAGAGCAATTAAAATAACACTATAAAAGTTCTTGTAATTGTAGTACAGGGCTCATAAATGGGGTGGAAGTAAATTCATGTATGTTTACCACAAAAAGATGAATTACAGTTTACAAATTGCCACCTCTCTTCAAATTTTTTTCCAGTTTTGATCCATTCTTCTTTAGTTGTTGAAAACTAAAATGNGAAGTTCAAAAGAACTTTTTCCTAATTTGAGCAAAATAGCTATGAAATATCTAAGTGCCTCAACATCTTCCATTAAAAGTGAAAGAATTTTCGGTACTGGAGATAACATTTATGAGCAGGCAAGAAATAGACTATGCCCTGAAAACAGTGAAATTTCCTTATTTTTGTATTACAATTTAAGGATTTTAAAGTTTGAATATTAAATTTTTATTTGTTTTATATATTTAAAGTTTGAACTTTAAATAAAAGAGATAGGTTTGATTACGTTATATTATACCTTATGTTATGCATTAATAAAAGAAATAATTCAAGTTAAAAATTTTTTTTAATATTCAGTTTGTCATGTAATAAATAATAAATATATAACAGAAATTTATTACTTTTTATTTCTAGCCTTATATGTAACATTCTAACAAAAATATTAAAATGCAAAATTGGCCAATTACTAAAACCAATTAATCAGGGAAATGGCTAATATTGCTGATTACCTATTACTTACCAATTATTCGGTGCATCTTTAGTATATATATATGTATTTTTATTATTACATACAAATAAACATAGTAAGAAAGTAAATATTTTTTATTTTTTTTAAAGTCTGCAGAACGAATTAATCAAATTCCCATAAAAACCTATGGTAAATCAATAATTGGTTAATGAACAATTTGGATAGTGAACAAAGTCTTGGAACGGATTATGTTCGTTAACTGATCACCAACTGTATTTAAATTTTCCATATTTTATACTTTGCAAGTCTGTGTTCTCTTACATTACAAATAATTGCAAAAAACAAAAAGTTTCTTCAGCATTATCTTAACAAAAATTATTATTATGTTGGGTTTAGTGGGTTATACCCAGTTGACACAGGTGGCTGTGTACTATGCCGGACCAGTCAAAGCATAGCAACCAAAACAAACTAAAATTAAATAAGTGTGTCAGTGTCAGTATTCAGGAATTTCCTAACAATAAGGCATGTATTCAATATTGTGGTCTTCTGTAGTGTGATGTATGTATTTCTATTCAATTGTAATGTTTTCAGGCTTTTGTGTAGTGTGTGTGGTATGACAATTGTGAAGGAGAGGACAACAGATACGAGGGCTGTTCGGAAACTTTGCAGCCTCAAATAGAACAACAAACAAAATAATGTTAAACCTTTTTTTATTTTTCAATGTAGTCTCCTTTGTTAGCAATGCACTTATTCCAGCAATGTTCTAGCTTTTTTATGCCATTACAATAGGTCAATTTGTCAACGTGTGCAAAATACTTGTTCACTTCAGAGATGACTTCGTCATTTGAGTGGAATCTCTTTCCAACCAAGAATTATTTTAAATTTGGAAAAAGGTGGAAGTCACTGGGGGCCAAATCAGGTGAGTACGGTGGATGTGGAACTAATTGGAAGCTAAGTTCGTTTATCTTTTGTTCAGTGATTCTGGCATTATTGTGGTGAAACAGAACTTTCTTCTTCAAGTGTGGCCTCTTTTCTTCAATTTCTTTCTTCAGTTTTTCCAAAAGTATACAGTAATAGACAGCACTGATGGTCTTTCCTCTTTCTAGGTAGTCAAAAAAGATGACGCCTTTAGCATCCCAAAAAAAACCGAGGCCATCATTTTCCCCGCTGATGGAACTATTTTTGCCTTCTTTGGTGGTGGCAAACTGTGGTGTTTCCATTTCTTTGACTGTTCTTTTGTTTCAGGAGTGTAATAATGGATTTTTGTTTCATCAGTAGTCACAAACCGACGCAAGAAATCCCGTTGGTTTTTCTTGTAGAAGTCCAAACACTCCTTTGACATCAAAGTGCGAACACGTCTTTGCTCAGAGGTCAGCAGATGCGGCACCCAACTTGCTGAGACCTTCGTCATACCCAAATTTTCGGTTAGGATGTGGTGCACTCGGTCGACAGAGATGCCTGTTGTCTCAGCTATCTCATGCGTTTTCAAACGGCAATCTGCTAGCACCAAATAATAAACTTTGTCGATATTTTTTACAGTGACAGCAGTTGACGGCCGTCCACTGCAAAGGTCATGTTTCACACTCTCTCTGCCAGATTTAAAAAGGGCTGTCCATTTTTTCACAGTGGTGTACAAAGGAGCAGACTCTCCCAAAACTTCATCCATGTCAGCTTTGATTTGAGATGCGGTCAACCCTTTTTTCGTCAGGTATTTTATGACCGCATGAGTCTCCGTCTTTCCATTTTTGACAAAGCATGTGCACATTGACTATCTGCTAAGCTGTCGTGGCAAAACTTTACGACAAATCAAGCAGAAATTGGTATCGTATCTTTAGCAAGGATGGCTGAATTATTCCCGCCAAAAATTAAATTGATCGCAGCGCCGCATATAGGCAAGGCCGCAAACTTTTCGAACAGCCCTCGTACAATAAGCACCCTATATATTCTCCACAGATGCCTTATTTCTTGGACAAGTTCTGTGTACTTGCTAATTTTTCCAGTGAATGTGTTTTGTATATTGTGAATGTTTGGAATGGATATGTCTATAATGTACGTGATTTTATTGTGTTTGTCAATGAGTGTGATGTCTGGTCTGTTGTGGTAAATTATTTTATCTGTGATTATGGCTCTGTTGTAATACAGTTTGTGCATGTTGTTTTCCAATACTGTCTGTGGAATGTATTTGTAGTATGGTTCGTGGATGTCTAATAATTTGTGTTTGTTTGCAAGTTCTTGGTGTATTATATTTGCTACTTGATTATGTCTGTGTAAATAATCTGTCTGTGCTAAGAGCTTGCACCCAGATGTAATGGTGCTGTATAGTTTCTGGCATGATGTGACATTTTCTGCATGTGTCATTTGTGAGTGTTGTATCTTTAAGTATGTGTTTTCTGTAGTTATTATTATTATTAGAAAATGATGATTTATTCACAATTATAAAACTGATTATTACAAATATGAAGCCATATACATTTAATACAATTTTTCAGTTCTGCAATATTTGTGAAGTTTAATATTTAATCTATCATTACTATTTATTGCAATATGACACTGTAAATTATTTATTACAATACATTCAATAAAGATAAAAACACTTGGATTTTTTAAATATATTTCAGATAGTAAAAAGAATTATAGACAAATTTAATTTTATGTATTTCAATGTCTTTTTACATTTATATACATGGCATCAAGTTCTAATATAAACAATAGAATAATTTTATTAAAATAAGTTTTTTGAAGTGTTCAATAATTATAAGATCACTTATAAATAATGGAGTAAAAATAATATTTCCAAAATTATTTATGAAAGATAATAGCCAGAATGCTCTCTTTTGTTTATGATTACTTTTGAAAACTTTGTCAGTCATCAATATGAACAACTTCAAAGAAAATCCATAGGAATTTCCTCCCATTTCTCAAAGATTGCAGTCTTCAGGTCTGTGGTGTTATCATATTGCTTTCCATTTCTGTAGACTGACCTCAAGTTCCTGATATTCTCCATAAGGTTCAAATCTGGTAGTATTACTGGCAATGCATGTCTTCAACCCCATTGGCCTGAAATCATTCTCAAGTAATGTTAATGGTATGGATGGGAAGTGTTATCTTCTGGAACTGCTACTGATAATACACGTCTTTCTCCAAAGATGCATTTTTAGCTGCTGCATGTATCCTTTAGCATTCTGCATTCCTTCAGAAACGACAATATTTGTTTTTCCTCACTTTCCAAAGGCAGCCCAAACCATCATGGAACCCATTTGTCATTTGGAGAAGATTTTTCCCTCCTTTCTTAAATCATTCCAATAGTACTGGCAATCAGGTCCAGCTAAATTAACTTTTTCTCATCTGACCACCCTGCATTCTGCCAATATTTCTTCCAGCTCATGTGATTTCTGGCCTAAGTCAATCTGTCAACCTTGTACTTGTCTGTAAGCTATAGTTCTGATTTTCTTTTGACATATTTGAAATAATTGGCAACATGAACTACATTCTAAACTATCCTCAAGCTTATTCCATATTCAAGTTCTGCAGTAATCTTTCTGAGAGAGTTTGTTCCATTCATTATTTCTCTTAAAACTGCTTGTTTCTTAAAGGAAAGTTTTTATAGCTTTCCAGGACTCTTCTCAACTCTACACTCTTTGTCTAACTTCAAATATTTCCTGATCATGCATATCAATCTTTCTGTTTTATCAGCAGAACTTACTAACTCACCAGCTTCATTTAGAACACTTATTTTACCCTTTTCAAATGCTGAAAGTATCTTGCCCTTTCTGAATTAACAATGCCTTGCTATACAGAGAACATTTTTTGGTTTCCATAACAACAATAACAAATAGTAGTTAAATGACTTAGTTTCACAAATAATTTTTTAAATATGTTTAATTGGATAAGTCTTTGAGTGTTCTTATCATTATTGGACACTAAAAATTCATTTTATTATGAATAATTAGCCTGCTAATTTATTTAAAATCATAACTGTTAGTGTACAAGTGTGTCTTTATGAAAGATATAAGTGACAACAATCAGACAGTAATAGTTCCTATAATTTTCAAATTATTCATAAAATGTTGGGTGTTATCATCTTTATTAAACACATTGTGTATTAACTAATCAGAATCAATAATTAAAATGAGAAAAATTAATTAGTTGATTATGATTTTGTATCTAAACAACTTTTTAATTTTTCACTGAATAATTAGCTTATAGAAGTGCACTCATTACTAAAGCAAAATTTACATATATTTTATGATCTTCTAATTTTTATATAAACTTGAAAAAAGAAGCAATTTTATTCTCTATTTTACAACATATAACATCTTCATGATAGTGTGTAAAATAGTTTATTGATGAAAAGATTACTCAGAATTATAGTTTGCTGCACAGAAATTAAATATAACAGCTAATCAAAAACAGTAATTAAGCTACTACAAAAAGGAAAAGTTCTGATTCTAAGACCTAGGCATTTTTAATCTATCTAGACATTCAAAAAATGCTTAAACAATATTTATAATGAAAGTAGCAATCCGGACTTAGGAAATCAAAGAGTTTGTAGTAACTATAATCATCTTGACTAAAATACTTGAGGGTGGATTTGAAAAAATTACTGAGTTTAAATAGTGTTCAAATATATATTTTAAATTATTTTAACTTAAAAAGTTAATTTTCTTTTACTACTTAATATGATTTAGGATTCTTCTAATTCTTTCTTCAGAATTAAATAATAATATATAGTTATAAACTTAAAATCTATTAATAAAAATCAATACAATTTTTCATTCTATTACATAATCCAGAAATGCTAGTGCACAAGTGACAATAAAGCTCCATTGACATGATGATTATTTTATTCAGCTTAGGTAATGTAAAAAACCAATAGAATGTTCAATGATAAAAAAGATACAAAAGTTGTACAACAAAATTAGTATCAATATAAATTTTTCCATTGTTTGTTTATTAAATTTTCTCATCAATCCTTAACTAATAGAAATGTAACAAATTCAAATTTTATAATTTCAAAAATAAAACCAGACTGTTTCAGGTCCAAAATACAGAACATCTGTAGCATCTCAATGATAGATTTGGCACTTGAAGAAAATTTAAATGGCCATACCATGACAATATAGACAAATGAAGCACACCAATATGTCACCTGCTGAGAACATAACTAACATAAATATGAAAGTGCCATTTTGACATAATTGGTTTATAGTTTTTGTCAAAACTTCAGTCTTTCATTCCTAATCAACTATTTGAGTTAGCCAATTGAATTTTTTCTTTGTAGCTATAACATCTTCTACTTGAAGGTTTTCTAGCAGGTTAATTTTTCTTATCTTTCAAGTTCTTAAGTCATTTTTTTAATTTTAGTTACATTGCTAAGCATTAAAATCTAAATAACTTTTGAAAATTTTGTGATGAAATAATTGCATGACACATACATTTTACTTTAAGCCTCTGAACCTTACAAATGAAATTCCAACATATTTTAATGCAGATAAAAACAAATGCAATATTTGCATTTTTTGTGACATTCTTTATTCCAGTCTTGCATTGTTTGAAATGATAGTGAGTGTCATGGTACACACAACTCAAAATTGATAGGTTTGATGTTGTATCACTGATGTTCCAAGCAGAAAATCTCACCCAATTAGCCCCAGAAAAGAAAGGAAATTTGAAAGCAATACAGTTTTTCACTCTATACTGTAAAATCTAGCCATGAACAGAATAACACTTAATTCTGTTCATGTATAGTTCCAGTTTAATTGTGCAGTGGTTGTTTTTTGTTTTACTTGTGGCAAAATCTAGCCATTTAAAACTCTTTGAAATCAATAAACTATAGTGCCCTACTACATTAAAAAATTTCCAATAAATACTCTTAACTTCAGAAATGCTTGTTTTTTATTTATAAATAATTTTCAACCATACATTTGACCATCTTCACTATCACTTAATAATAACTCTTTTTCAAACAGTTAACATTCTTCAATTGCTAATTATTCAAATACAACCATGATCCAAACTTAAACCATAAGTTTAAATCCTCTTTATAATTTAATTTGTCTAACCATTTTCTTCGAGCATTCAAGAAAAATTTTTTTGAACCAAAAGATAAATGTTTCATGAACTCAGAATTCAAAGGTTTAAATTGATTGATTATTGCAACATACGACCCAACTAACCCCCCAAAAAATTTAGAAGCAATAGTTTTCTGCTTTATACTATAAAACCGAGCCAGGCCTACATTAGATCTCGTCAACAAAAGAATTATCACGTTTACAATCTAATAGCCATTTCATAATAACCAAGACATAAAAGTCACTATGCTGCATCAAAAAGTGACCACTAATATAAATAATTGAAGAGTTTGAGTTAATGATTGACGTTAGGAATTTTCAGGTAACCTTTAACATAAGGAAACAATTCTCAACAGGATTGAAACTGCAGGAAGTAGCTGACATTGCTTTGGCTCTATAACATGGAACCATAGCATCTGAAAGACGAATGCCCATAGGGTCAATACTTGGAGGAGATTTAAATGGACCCATTAGGTGACACAGCAAATGAGCACATATATGACCCAATTACGGAAAAAGAAGAGAAAAAGTAGTAAATTAGTAAGAATTTCATTGTTGTAGGCGTATGTAAACAAGAAGAGGACGGTATATTCTTTTGGCAAGAAGGAAAAGATGTCAAAGGAACCCAATGTACCTCCTAACCTACATAATGCATTGGAGGGTCGCCCGCATCTCGCATCAGCCTACAAGCGACACTTACTGTTATATTTGCATGTATTTCGAACTTCTTTCCGTTCCTTCCAACGAAACGACAAGTTAATTCGTCCACAGATGCATTTACAACTTGAAACCTTTCGTGATTCTTAGGAAACAGCGACTCTAATGTCTTTATGTCCTGTTTGAGTGTGTTGAGGCAGGCCATCTCGTCATCTACACAACATCACTGTTTAACAAATTTATTAATTCAACTCTACAAACTCTCGTAATGTATCGTTAATTGCGAAAATAAAAGACACTTCTATCCCCAACTCACAAAACAAGATGGCGGACTAAAGACTGTCACTCGAATACGCATGCGTATAAAACGAAACAAGGGGACGATAAATCGAAACCTGTTCCGTTTCCGATACAAACACCATTTGAATTTTTTCCAAAGGAATAAATACTATTTTCGTTATTCACAATATTAATATACAGAAATCGTAAACGTTTTTCTCGTTGCCATTACTCGTTATCGTTTGGTTTGCACGCGCTTGTGTTACGTATCGATTTTCGTTTGATATTAATCCATAGATCGATCACGACGTATATATTCTGCATAAAAATAACCTTAATAATGGCCTTTAAACGTTGAATACGTATTTAAATTAGCCTCCCACTCGAACTACTTATTTCTAACACATCATCTATGCTAATGGCAAATAATTTAACATCTCGTGCAGTAAACCTAATCAATCATCTACATATTGGAAATGATTAATTATATTGCTCTATTTTATAAATGTTGCAAAACAATTAAGTCAGCTTCGACTTGCGCAATATTTAATGCTATGATACTCTAACTTGTTACTATAGCATCCTCATCCTCCATCCCTAAGCTTAATTGATGATGAGGCCACTAACAATATTTCATTTCAAAATTATTTTAAAATATAAACCTTTATCCTCACTCGTCTGTTATGAACTCGACAATGTTTATGTACGGTTTAACCACACAAACACGATAATTATTAAATTTTACAGTTTTATTTTAAACTCGGTACAAGAAATTTACCATACTTTTTGTTATTTTCTACAGACTTTAAGAGAGTCGACAGATCTGTTACCTGTTTTGAGAAACTATTAACAATCCTTAGAGGTAATTTATGGCATCTTTGCCATAAATTAATAAATGGTGAAAACAATGATAAAAATAATTTGTGATGTTTAATGTCTTTTTTTACAATTTGACTCAACACGCTGTCAATAAAACCATAATAGTAATTGACACTTTATATAATTTAAATAATTTAACAAAAACTAAAACATTAACTAATTTGCCTTAGTAGAGGTTTCGAAGGAACTCCGTGCATTTCGATGAAACCCACTAACGTCTCTGGCACGTGGCCTTCGTAAGTAAGGTTAAATTTCTTCACTGCTTTTGCTGCTATACATTTCAAACTTAACTTGGCTTGAGTTCTAAGTATGATTTCGGCAACTCCCGTCGTTGCTGCATCGAAGGGAGTCTCGCCATTATTATTTACAGAATCCATGTGAGCTCCGGCTTCGATTAATGCTGTTATTATTGAATGCAACGTGAGAAAATCACTAATTGGTTTCTGATAACCCACAATTATGTGTAGAGGTGTATTTCTCTTGTCGTCGATGGCATTAACGTCTGCTCCACACTGTATAAGTAGTCTGGCTGTTGCTGCACAAGGAAATCTACAGACGTTCTTGGTGTGGAAATCGTCGACGGGCGTGTCGGCATTCACCGTGAGATGCAGAAGCGTCGAATTGTTGCGTGTCGAGAGTGCCAAACGGTTAAGTCTATAAACAAGTTGATAAATATGTGTTTCTTGTTCTTTAGTACATTTCTTTAAGAATTTAGTTACAATTACTAATAAATACAGTACCGTATGTACATTATATTCTAAATCCTCTTGTTGAGACTCCATCATACCCTCACCACAATTACACAAAGACTGAACGTTTCTTTCTAATTCTTCCACAGCAGTTTCAATTACTTCTTCATTGTACTCAAAAGGAAGATCAATTCCTATATGAATCATCTGTGAAAATACTTGTGCAAATCTTAGAAGATCTTTACGAACAGTAACATGATTCCCATGGCGTAATCTCAAGGCATGCAACCAAAGTTGTATACATCTATCAAACCTTGCATTATCGGCAAACACAGCACCACGAAATATCACAGGATGAGGTACTTCTGGATTGTTAGGCCCCAAAATTCTCTCTCTAATAACTAATGATTCCATGTGAAGTGCATTAGGATTAAACTGAATTGCATTCAGTTCTTCTAAAGTCTGGCATTCTATTCTATTTTCATATGCAGGAATTGGGGGGATTAACTTTTTGGGAATTGGATCGAGTCTATCCAAAAAACGTTCCTTCATGGCCCAAGAAAGATAGTAGAATGCTTTTGTTAGGCTATAATGATCTTTATCATTAGCATAGGAAGCACCAAGCAATTCTAAAGCTTCTATCTTGTTAATTTTAGAACACCAACTCTGATTAATAAAATATTCGACCACTTCGGATTTCGTCCTTTCGGCAGCTGCCAACACCGGCGTCATTCCGACTACATTCTTCATAACAGTGGCACCATTCCGAAGTAACTCCTTTACAATTTCCAGATGACCCTGCTCTGCTGCAAAATGAAGAGCCGTAGCACCACAGTGGGCTCTCACGTCCGGATCGGCACCTCTCTCCAGCAGATAGTTCACTACGTCATGATGACCTTTATAAGATGCAATCATCAAGCAAGTGTTGTTATACTTATTGGCAATATGGATATCTGCTCCGTTATCTACCAGATATTTGACAATGTCCAGACGTCCGTCGAAGCAGGCGGCACGTAACGGCGTGGAATTAGTGCGCGTGGGATGATTGACGTTGGCACCGTAGTTGACCAGGCACTTGACCACATTCAAGTGGCCGGCTCCGGCTGCACACCACAACGGCGTAGCTCCTTCGATAACGTAACCATCAAACTGTACAGTCCCCTCCTGTTCTACATTAGCTTTAAACTTGTTAAGTAACATCTCTATTATGTTATTGTGTCCATTTTTAGCAGCTATAATGAGCGGGGTACACTTATGGCCATTTTCTTCAATCGAATATTCTAAATATTCTGAGAGTTCCACCCTAGGTCTGTCTGCTAACAACGCATACACCGTTACGAGCATACCGTCTCTGGCAGCATAATACACTCTCCTACGTAGCAATTCTTTCTCAAAAGTCTCGGCCATATCTAATAATCAACATAAAATCATTATAAACAGGAAACCTACGTTACTTTATCACTACTTTCAAATCTTTTATAACAATATATATAACAAGACGACATGCTAACATTTCGCGCATTTCATCCTGCGCAGTTTAAAAATGGCGATAGCAGCACCAAATGTAATCGTAATTTTTATTCATTTTTAAAACATAATCGTTACAAAATCTTTCTTACAATAATTAATAATAATTGCAATATACATTTATAATTTTCAATAATTAACGTTTTTAATTATATAACATAATTGCTTTCGTATTTCAATTTTTGTACATTTCAAAATGTCAGACGCGATACTTTTTGTTGTTTTGTTTTTTAAATACTTGCTTCTAGATCTATTTCATTCCTATTTTTTAAAATGTCTTTTACGCTTAACAGTTTTAATATTAATTTAAATATCTATTTGTTTAATTTTGCCTTGGAATTTTTGAAATTGTATGAACTTCAACGACCTTTCCCACATACAAAAGTTTGTAATGTTTTTGACCAAAATGGTGGCCAGAAAACGCAAAATTATCTTTAAAACTTCATTTTAAACTTTATCATATGAGTGTGATGCCCGAACTTTTGTTTTTTTTTATTACGAAAGCGACAACGCACTCGGTCTAAATTTAGCAAACGTTAAATTTGGAAGCGGTCCATATTGGAGCCATTAACTCTGTAATGGATCCACCTGTGCGAATGTAAATTTAAACAATTTTAAACGATTTGACAGAAAAACTACAAACTAAACAATTTTAAATAGTTCCAATTTTAAAATTTTTCTTAATTATTTTAATAAAATCTCATTTTTTCACAGCTTTTAGCACACTGCGGGCAGTAAGAAAGGCCTACTTTTAGGAAGCCCATTACGATTTCTACTAAGCCCACAACGCAGCGGCCTTGTGGTGACGGACGGAATCTGACATACTAGTAGCCAGGGACGCCCCCTAGTGGGCGTTCTTTACAAATTTCCATGAGGCACGGTTCCTTTGACTTTTTTGTTCCTATCAATATGCCCTACAGCTCTGTAAAAGTCTGAATGGTAAGATTTACCCTCCGAATGAAGAGGTGGCGATCCCCCCAAACTGTAGCCCCCTGTGCGAACAATAAAGTCAAAGGAACCATACCCCTACTCGCGACCCTTCGCGAGATATAAGCCCCTGAAATAATAAATTCCTATTACAAATATACTGAATTATTTATATTGTTATATTGACCAAATAATAATTTATTGGCCAAATGAATAATAATAATTTATATTGTTAATTTAAATAATAATTAAAATTGTTAATTT
>NW_019384903.1:287304-294144 GCF_000671375.1 Centruroides sculpturatus
GCTATGTCTATAATGTATGTGATTTTATTGTGTTTGTCAATGAGTGTGATGTCTGGTCTGTTGTGGTAAATTATTTTATCTGTGATTATGGCTCTGTTGTAATACAGTTTGTGCGTGTTGTTTTCCAATACTGTCTGTGGAATGTATTTGTAGTATGGTTCGTGGATGTCTAATAATTTGTGTTTGTTTGCAAGTTCTTGGTGTATTATATTTGCTACTTGATTATGACTATGTAAATAATTTGTCTGTGCCAAGAGCTTGCAACTAGAAGTGATGTGTTGTATAGTTTCTGGCATGATGTGTCATTTTCTGCATGTGTCATTTGTGAGTGTCGTATCTTTGAGTATGTGTTTTCTGTAGTTTTTAGTATTTTTGACCTGATCCGGTATGGCAATCACGAATCCTTCCGTCTCCCCAAAGAGGCATCCCCGAGCTAACCAGCCGTTTGATGCAGTTTTGTTAACAAATTCTTGGGCCAGGACATAGGGATACCTGCTATGGAGTGCCTTTCGAACCCATGGTGTCTATGCATTTTATACGTTGTGTCGTGAGTGTAAATTTAATTAATTAATGTTATAATATTTGAGTCTGCTAGAGTTACTGCTTTATATAACTGTGATGTTTCTTGTTTTCTGTAGAAAAACTTTTAGTGTCTGTATTTGTTTGTAGTGAAGATTTACTATGTCAATCAGGCCACGTCCACCATCTTTACGTGGAAGGGTTAATCTTTCTATAGCAGATTTACAATGATGTTGTTTATGCTTAATAAGTGTTCTTGTTTTCCTTTGGAGTTGCTCAAGATCTGTGTGAGTCCAATGTATAACTCAAAAACACTAAGTGAGTACTAGAACACGAGTGTTTATTGCTTTAACTGTGTTCTTCTGGGAATAACGTTTAACCTACTTTGGTATTTTTTAATTAATCTTTCCTTTATTTGTGTATGTTCTGTTAGCTTGACCTGTTGCAATCCTAAATACTTGTAGAACTCGCTCTCTTCCAAGGATTCAATAACATCTCCATTTCCAAGTGCAAAATCTTCTTTCTTGAAAACTCCTTTTTCTATGTGAAGTGTTTTGCATTTGTTTAAGGCCAACTCCATTTGTATGGCCGTGGTGTATGAATGTGTGATTTAAAGGAGTTGAAGTAGTTTTTGGGTGGATGCATAATGTTTTATGTCCTCCATGTACATGAGATGTGACAATGTAAACTGTATTGTTTTTTTATGTCTGATATCGTAACCATATAGTGAGTTGTTTAACATGTTTAGATAATGGGTTCAGGGTTGAACAGAACCAGATAGGACTCAAGGAATCTCTGAAAAATTCCTTTCCTAATGAATATTTAGTTTGTTTGTATGGAAGTGTTACTAACCTCGAGATGTAGTGTTGTTCTCCAGTGCTGCATAGTGTTTTGGAAGAATGCAATGAGTGATGGATGTATTTTGTACATGTGTAGAATATGTAGCAGCCAACTATGTGGAACACTGTCGAATGCTTTTCTGTAGTCTATATATGCCCCATGTGTATGTTTTTGTGTTGTTTGTGTACTTGCCGTAGAATGACTGAATCTATGAGTAATTGTTTTTTGCATCCCCTGTGATTTCTACAACAGCCTTTTTGTTGTTCCGTAAGAATGTCGTGTTCTTCAACATGTTTGTATATTTTGTTTGCAATGCAGGATGTCAATAATTTGTAGAGTGTTGGAAGACACGTGATTGGTCTATGTTTTGTGAGGTCTGTGGTGTTGTTGTTTTTAGGTTTCATGTAGGTGATGCCCTGAATAAGAAATTTTGGCATGTCTTATGGCATGTCACACTCATTTTTATATTTCTGGATATGAAACGTAGATTGTTTTTAGTTTGGTAACGACAGTATTGTTTTAAATATAGCTAAAGAACTAAGTAAAAAGTTCCATCATCTAAGAACGACGTTTCTTCGAACAAAAAAAGTAGAAGACAGCGGGCGAAGTGGGTGTAGTGAGAACGATATATTATTTTCATTTGGCCAAGTTTTAAACAGCATTAACGTTTTCTCTTATTTTTGTCTTCGTATATTCTCGCCAGCTCTAACAAAATTATCGCCGTTTTTCTTCTATTTATTGCAGAAAATGAACTATTTGCCATTTTAATAAGAAAAGTAGCTAAAATTCCGTAAATATTCTCAAGTAGAACGTAAAATGTCGGTAAACTCACGAAAGTAGTCAAAAACAAGCTACTGTAATTTTATTGGTTTATTATAGAGCCAGGGTGGCCAAGCTCCTTGATAGTCCGAGCCATTTTTCAAAATTTGAAATTTTTCGCGAGCCGCAATTAAATACGTATTAAAAAGGTATGCAAAAAATTCCAGAATACAAATTATATCCGTAGCAAGAGTGATACAAATTGTTTCCTCCAGGGCACAATGTCAACTGTCCGTTGTAGTGACAGTTTACAAATTCAAAATCGGTCTGGAGTCGGTCGATAACGGACGATTACGCCACTGTTTATGTTCGTTCGCGCAGTTTTCCACGAGTCATATCATTCTTAACTTGGACGGAAATTTGTTACAACGTTGCACTTAGTCTTTCATATTTGTTGTTAGTAATTTAAAAGACATTTTGAAACACATACGGAACGATAATAATTTTTTTAAAATATAATAACACAAAAAATGAAAAGGGAACTCGGGTACATTTATCGAGAGCCACAAATAATCCTTCAAAGAGCCGCATGTGGCTCGCGAGCCGCAGGTTGGCCACCTCTGTTATAGAGTCAGGTGTTTCCGAGTTGCAACGTCAACGAAAAATGTGTTGCAGTTGCGGTGGCGAGCGCGGCTGGAAATCGCTTAATACGAACAAATTATAGTGTCAATTATAAATATTTTCCTTAAAGTTTAAAATGCCGGTAATTTTGTGTGGGACACAGGCCATTTCCAGGCCCTAAGCTGAACTCTGCCAGGCTCCTTACCAACCTGTCAGAATTTTAGAAATCAATCGCAAAACGAAAAAAATTAACATAAACGCGTAAATCAAACACTACACGAAGTAAAATGTAAAGTATATTTTGTTGGTTTGTAAAAAACATTTTTATTACAAAATTTGACTGCGATTTTCTTATTTGTAGAAATTTTTCACACTCGTTGGAACTAGGGTTGCCACCTCATAACTTAGTCTTTCCCGGAGATAACGATTTAGGAAACCAGAAAACCCCATATGCACACATATACAGTTTTTTATTTATATAAATCCCATAAAAAACAATTAAGCATTAATCACGTGTCATTAAAAGGTTGATTAAAATCGCAATAAAATTTTTTCGAGCGGGTAAAAAACTTTGAATTAAAAACATTCGAAAATAAAAAAAAAATTTTCAAGGGTCCAACAGACCTTTTGTTATGCAATGCTATTTAACCTGCTCGAGTCTGACTCTAACTATATACTATAACTTACCATTAATCATCAACCAACACCAACACTAATCATCAAACTGTCATCTACGTAGGCTATATAATGTCACTCTCAATAGACATCTCCTGACAGAACAGTCACAAGAAAGAGTACAACTACATAGCATGAAGCAGCACTGTGCCTGCGCCAGTTATAGACGTTATGTCTTTAATTAATTAATTAAGCCAACGACCACCACACCAGTAATTTGGTACATGGAAGAAATATACACAACGGTTTGCATATAATTTTGTACATATTCATTTCAACTTGCACAACCCGGAGAAATATTAATTAACCCCGAAGCCCGGAGAGAACTCACTGAATCCCGCAGTCTCCGGGTCAAACCCGGACAGTTGGCAACTCTAGTTGGAACTCGAGGCCCTAAGCAATATCTTAAGGCTGTTATACACCATGGGTTAATCCTTTGAGGCTGCCTGGCCGTGAGGAACTTCCGAATTTCCTATCGCCCAAAACCGAAGAAAACCTCTCAGCAGAGGGTGGGGCAGCTTGCTCCGGGCGCCACTGGCAGAGGGGAGCCTAATGGTTTCCAAGAATAACAAAATTTGTTTCTGGAGGGGGAGGGGGTGCCAATATAGTGTCGCGGCCCAGTGCAGTTATGTTCGCTACGCCATTGTGTTTATTATTACGCCACTGATGTTTATTGGCAACAAATTCTATTAAAACTCGCGGGGAAAAAGTATGCATAAAAGTCTATGGTGTAAATAGTAGTAGTAGTGGTTTGGGTAGCACTGATCACAAAATTAATTTTTCATACGAATAATTTTTTAATGGAATTATTTCAGATTACAAAATTAATTTTTCAAAAGAAATCTTGGGNCCAAATAATAATTTATTGGCCAAATGAATAATAATAATTTATATTGTTAATTTAAATAATAATTAAAATTGTTAATTTGAATGTTTGAAATATGACACACGATAGGGGCGCCTCTAGTGTCCGTTATGAAACGGTTACGGGACGGACACGAAATGAATGGGTTATATATATAGATCCGGACCGACCAGCACCTGAAAAATCCGGGGGCGTTTTCAACCCATCCGAATTCGATCCCAGATCCTCAGAGCATAGGCTACGGCCATAGCCCGTCGGCCATCCGGTCGTCGAGTAAAAACTTACTTAATAAACAACTTCAGAATATTTTTTACAAGTGAATAGAAATGGCCCGAAAGATATCTAGCTCAATAAATTAACAAATATACATAAAAACAAAGGCAATTACATAAAATTAAAAACTTTACAACACGTTTTTACATTTTAATTTAAAACAAAAAATTAAAAAATAAGAAAATTATCACAATTATTTAAATTTCGAGAACTACGATCCTTTAAGATACGCTCAAACGAAAGAATGGAGTGGGCACAAGATGAAAGTCGTAGACTTTTCGAAGGGATACAGCCGATTATAATAAATGAAATAAAGGTAGCGATTAAAATATTTCATGCGTTAAAAAAAACGAAGGAAAATGTAAGCTAGGATTCCGAGTATACAGCAAGTTGCTTAATTTATTAAAGACAAATAAATTTTATTAAGAACTCAAGCAATTTTATCCAAAAGGAAAGGCGCGGCCATAATTCAAATGGGAAGATCCATAATCGATGCGAAAAAAAAAAATTAGTATAATAAAAAGAATGGTTCTTACTGCACTTTTCGATAAGTTTACAAAATCGCCATAATATTTCACGCCTAACTACAAGAGATTTGAGAAGTTATCGTATATAGTAAAAAAACAGTTAATAGGTTACGATAGGTTTTGCAAAAATGAGTCCTCATTGGATTTCAATAAGTCCTGGGCCCTAAAAAACCTAGATCCGCCCCTGGTGACGTAGTTAATAATTATATATACTTGTTTTTACGCGGGAAATAATGCCTTCCGGGAGGTCTTTTAAGATAAACTGACCCCTAATCAAAAGTTACTGACGTGGAAAACTCCCGGAAAACTCCACTTGGCCAGCCCGTCCTGTCGAGGCGCTAACCCAGGACCGAACTCCTAGCGTTCAGGCAACAGAACCGCTTGGCCACTAATGGGCCTCTATATTTGATTTTATATAGTCTATAATTTACATGTTTCTTAGTGTGAGGTCGGCTTCTACCGTCCTATTTTAGATGCAATTTTTTTGTTTTCAACTTTTTAATATTCATTGAGTACTTAGGTGTATTAAATTGATAACATTTCAGCCATTGTTATAAACATTTTCATATATTTCGATTTTTTAACCAAATGTTCGAACCAATTTTAAATTCGAACTTGTTATTGCGTATCGGTTCGATTATAGAACGATTGTAAACGTTCCAGAAAAATTGATCAAATTGGTGTTAATATAATACCTACCGCCGAGAATGATGAGAATTACCGAGAATCGAACGAACTTGTTTTCAATTTGATCAATTTTCTGGAACGTTTACAATCGTTCTATAATCGAATCGATACGCAATAAGAAATTCGAATCTAAAAAGGTTCGAACATTTGGTTAAAAAATCGAAATAGATAAAAATATTTATAACAATGTCTGAAAAGTTATCAATTTAATACACTTAAGTACTTAATGAAGACTAAATGTAACAAAAAATCGCATGTAAAATAGTACAGTCGAAGTCGTTTTCACGGTTAAGCCTCAATCCTCTCCCTCTCCCCCCTGGGGGGGAATTTTGAAAAATCCCTTCTTAGTGTGCGTTTCCATGACGTACCCTAACTGTGTACCAAATTTCACCTCTTTACGTTCAGCGGTTTGCTCTGGGCGATGATGAATCAGTCAATCAGTGACTCAATCAGTCAGGACAAGTAATTTTATGTATTTAGATATTATGGCCTTCTGTAGTGTGATGTATGTATTTCTATTCAATTGTAATGTTCCCAGGTTTTTGTGTAGTGTGTGTGTGGTATGACAATTGTGAAGGAGAGGACGACAGGTACAATAAGCACCCTATATATTCTCCACAGATGCCTTATTTCCTGAACGAGTTCTGTGTACTTGCTAATTTTTCCAGTGAATGTGTTTTGTATATTGTGAATGTTTGGAATGGATATGTCTATAATGTACGTGATTTTATTGTGTTTGTCAATGAGTGTGATGTCTGGTCTGTTGTGGTAAATTATTTTATCTGTGATTATGGCTCTGTTGTAATACAGTTTGTGCGTGTTGTTTTCCAATACTGTCTGTGGAATGTATTTGTAGTATGGTTCGTGGATGTCTAATAATTTGTGTTTGTTTGCAAGTTCTTGGTGTATTATATTTGCTACTTGATTATGACTATGTAAATAATTTGTCTGTGCCAAGAGCTTGCAACTAGAAGTGATGTGTTGTATAGTTTCTGGCATGATGTGACATTTTCTGCATGTGTCATTTGTGAGTGTTGTATCTTTGAGTATGTGTTTTCTGTAGTTTTTAGTATT
>NW_019384903.1:300691-389599 GCF_000671375.1 Centruroides sculpturatus
TGTCATGTTTTAATTTACTTGGATATTAAAACAATAAATTTTTTAAAATGTAGAAGAAAATGATAAAGAGTATCAAGATGTTTTATGAAAACGGAAGAAATGAATTGAGAAGTTTTCTAAATATTAAAATTATTTATAATTTTAATTTACTCAAGAAATTTTTGATCCGAAAATAATTTATAACCCGAAAAATTAATTTATTAGGTTACAAATAATAAAAGTTAATAAGGTTATAGAAAATAATTCTTCCAAGCATTCACCAGACATTGTTCTCACACACGTTTAGGTCGGCCTGCGCAGTCTGACACTGCGCCAGGAAAATCAAATGGTTTTTCAATTCTACTCAGGTGGTCGGTACAGTTCGCCGAAACTGTTAAATTTCCCCCCCCCACACATCCAGGAATGACTCAAAATCAGGCATGCATGATTACTCCTTTGAGGATTAACCCATAGTGTATAGCAGCCTTTACATAGCTTACTTGTAAAACCGGCCTTGACGGGACAGACGTCAAAGAGCACAAATGTGTATAGAACGATTGTTCTTATTTGTTTCGATAATACCACATAAAATGGCCCGTCCAGCTAATAATAATTGTTCTCCGTCTATAAAATTTCTCGATAAACAGGTACAAACAGTGTTTATAAATAAATCGGACAGTAACGTATGATTAAATTTACGTTGACATAAAATAGCCATTTCGTAAAAATGCGGAACCCTCTAGAGTTCATGTAAAATGCCAATAAACTAATTTTTACGTAAGAAGACAGAATTGTAGAGATTTTCATTATCAAAATATCTCACAAATAACATACTAGTATAAAATATAGATTCATTGGATTCTGAATACAAAGGTTATTATAAATTTCATTTCTAGTAATCCAGTGGATACTTTAGGTTTGTTTGTTGTTATGTCAACGCAACAACAAACCGGGAGGTTTTTTAAGGGAAACTGGCCCCTATTTAGGAGTTGCAGACGTGGAGAAAACCGCACGTGGCCATCCCGTCAGAGCCAGGCGCGAACCCCATTGTTCGAGGTACGAAGACCGCGCGGCCGTTGGTGGGCCGGATACATTGAATCTCTCGTTTATAAACAAAAAATTCAATTTGTTTGAATTTTGAAATATTTTTATAGCCGTGTCTAACACTTCTCGACACTAATTAATATTTCAAGTTATTAACTCATTATTTACTTTACTTTTATAATTGCTACATTAATGATTCAAATTATCTATGTGCATCACGAAAATCTTGGAATATATATTTTTAATTTTTTACTTTACAATTATGGTAATTGACAGCCGAACAAAATCTTCGGTGACTTTTTGTGACAAAATTATCAGTAATTTATTGAAAAAACAATGATAACGCATAATTAGAAGAAGAAAAAAATAATAACTACATACTAGAGAAGAAAACTGATCGATTCCACACGACGAACTGCGCATAGCCCTTGGTTCGTCTTAATTTCCAGAAAAGGTAACGGCATGTAAGACCTACCTCCGTTTTGGCAAAAGTATTTAGAAATAGTAATCTCCGAAATAATAATGCCGTGTAAAATATGAATAAAAAATTACTTTCAGTTACGTAGAAATTTTCACAAATAGAAAAAGTTTACTGAAGTTTGTTGGAAACTGCTTACAACAAAAATGCCTTTGAATTGAGTTGGAAAATTAATGAAAAAATGAACTTCCAAGTTTGATCTAAGTTCAAATTTAAATAAAATGTAATAAGAAATATTACTGTAAAGTTTTATAATAAGATTTTAAAAAGCAAAGATGGTCGCTACTCCGATCATTCAATTTGATTTGTGTAGTATCCTATGAGCACCGAGGTTACTCTGGACATAGAGTAGGGTAAAAGGCTACTGTTACTCGAGGATTTTACACGAGACAAACGACATGTATCAATAATAAGAAAATATTTAATGAACGTCAATTACGACAAACTAGGGGTTATCACTACAAAATTACATAAAAAGGTTTTAAAATACTCGCGTCAATATTTAACTAGTCTTCGCGGACACAGAAATAAAAACAATTTACTTTTTTTTTTATACAAACACTTCACAGAAGTAATTCCTACGTTGAACTAATCTGTACGTCTCTTCGAAAAACTCCTGTTGTATTTCGGGGTCGTCTAAAAATTGGTATCGTCCATGTGGCTCCGTCGATGCAGATGGATTCCGCACGTGGTGAATCCCCGTCTTCCTTTGTTTCAGTCCACTAGTACTACTCGTCCACTCCGGCGCACCTCAGCCCGTCCGTCTCAGTCCTTGTCCGTCCAGAAAAAGAACTGCCGTACACTTCTTTCTTCTTCTTCTTCCTTTCTATCTTATTAATATGGAGACTCTAGAACTGCCGTACACGTGGGATGGCAAAATTTATAAGTTCCGCCATCGTGTACGTCACCACACGTGAACACAGCACAGCCAATCGAGACAACGGGGCTGTGCCACCCAAGTAAAAGGTGGTTTCTCACACAAAAAAACGAAAGTTACAAATTACAAAAAAAACAGGTACGGAAAACGAACCTTGCACAAGAAGGGTATATAAATACAAGCGCCTATCCCAAGAACAATAGTGACGCAGCACTACAATTGTTATTTTACTAAAGAAAAGTGCCGCTACCGAGAATGCCCTTTTCGATTCGATCGATGTGGGAGGAATCGTCTTTAATGCATTTAAGACAACACGGGTGTTATATGTTTTTTCACCCGTAGCCTGGAAGATTTCGAGTTCGTTTTCCAGATGCGTTACAGTCTAGTATTCTTAATTTGTCTACCTCGGCTGCTTTAATGGCGGCATCGAGCTTACAGCCCGATAATTCGACAGTTCGTTTGTCTTTAATTATCGGGTTTATGAAGAAAAACTTCGTACTCGTTTGTATCCTCTCCCAATTTGCACAAGCTGGCGTTACGCAGTTATCGAAGCTACCGGGTGTGATTTGAAATTAAGACAGCGTAAGCGCAATTATTCCAGATATTACAGGTTCTAACAAGTAACGAATTTTCAGTCTTGCCACAAATAAGATAAATATTGATTATTGACAATCTGTGACATGCCATAAGCAAAAATTTTAATAACTAATAAGCGGGCTTAAATTAAAATAATAAATACATATGTATTCTGACAGTTTATGGGTTAATAATTATACTTTCTATTTGCAAAATTTCCTCAACCTTAACACAAAATAAGAAAAAAGTGAATTTTTAAGAAATTTGCGACTTTTCCCAGGATGAGAAGAATTTCCCGTGTTAAAAAATAGTCGTGATCCCGGATATCCCGTTTGAGAAACCCTAATTAGGGGTTAATTACTCTTAAAATACCTCCCAGAAGGCATTATTCTCCGCATAAAAACATATATATATATATAATTACTAACTATATCACCAGGGGCGAATTTAGGTTTTTCGGGGTCTGGGGCTTATTGAAATCCGATGAGGCCCAATATTTACTATTTTTACTAAACCTAACCTAACCTATTAACTGTTTTTTACTATATGCTAAGTTCTCATTGTTAATGAAAAAGTATTAAAGATTTATGATGATAATTCAGTTTTTGTGGACCCTTGACACTTGGGGACTCGGCTTAAGCCTTATTAGTTCCTATGTAGAACCGCCTCTGTACGTCACAACTTACCACGGGACACAGCCTAATAGTTCTGGCCCAACGTAAAAAGACAAGATTTAATGTTGACAAAAAGTAATTAATATATAGAAACCAAGTAAATATTTTGGGTGGTATTATGACGTTATCTAAATTAGTAATACAGTAGAACCTCGAAAACTCGGCTCTCGATAACCCGACTCCGGATAACTCGGGCACACCCTGGCAGGGCAAAAAAATCCTTAGTTAATTAATTTTCATTATAGACAGCTCTATAAAAGTATAAATGCTCTCATAAAGTATTTTTCTGAGGTCTGTCTTATCAGGTAAATTACTGTACACAGTGTATTCATTAATTTTCATTTTCATGTAGTAAAGGCTCTATGCCTTCATAAAGGACGTACTTTTCCTTTGTTTAAGGGTATTTGGGCAGTTTATTCTCTGTTGTATTCTCAAGTAAACAATACATACAAGTACAGTACAGTATTTTCTGAGGAAACACTCGTACTTATTTTTTTTAACCCCATTCTCGATAACCCGGCATTTTCACAAACTCGGCCACCCTTCGGTCCACATTAGGCCGAGTTTTCGAGGTTCTACTGTATACAGTATCACCAGAATTGCCGAGTTTCGTAGCAATTGGTCGAACGGCCTAAGAGTGCATAGCGAACGAACAAACAAGCACTCTCATTTATAGATAACTCTCTGGTAGTTAGGCGTGAAATATTATGGCCATTTTGTAAACTTATCGAAAAGTGCATTAAGAACCATTATTTTTACTCATTTTTCTTTCGCATTGATCTTCCCATTTGTTCTATGGCTTCGCCTTTCCTTTTGTATAAAATTGCTAGAGTTCTTTAATAAATTATGCCACTTACTTCTATGCATTTGGAGCTAGAACTGTTTGAATTGATTAAGCCAAAACCATTTTCACTTTGTTTCTAGCCGTTTAAACACTTAGCACAAACGTTTTCGGCCACCTTAATAGGCCTTCTTCAGGTACAGTACACTGTAGCCTGTTAGAACGTCGGTTGGTAGATATTCAAACGGTGTCTGTCACAATCTCTAGTGCATCTTCTTTACTTTCGACTTTACACGTGTATTTTCCAATTTTATTTTCTCCAACTTCAGCAATTATCCCATCAGTTTTCGTCCGCATGCCTTAAATTTGTTATCAAAAGAAAATTTAACGCCCTCAGTATTGTCTAAACCTTATCGACAACAATGACGTCACTGGTAAGACGAAACCTATGTAAACACTGACACCGTTTGAATATCTATCAACCGACGTTCTAACAGATTACAGTGTACTGTACCTGAAGAACGCCTATTAAGGTGGCCGAAAACGTTTGTGCTAAGTGTTTAAACGGATAGAAACAAAGTGAAAATGGTTTTGGCTTAATCAATTCAAACAGTTCTAGCTCCAAATGCATAGAAGAAGAAAAAGAAAAGTGTTTGTAGTCCTACACTACAATAAAAAAACTACAATCTCAGTGAGAAAGCTGTGCCTGTTTATTTTACAGTACAATTGGTTTTTTGATCGATATTTAGGTCTCAACAGAAAGAAACTTAAATACAGTCGACCCCCCTATAACACGGGTTCCTATAGTTCGGATTCCTATATCACGGCGAAAAAATTGCGACAGTATTCGTACAAACATGCTAAAAACAACTCCTATAATTCGGTAAAACATCATCGCCGACTCGTGTCGCGACAGGATTGCACAAACCGTTGAGTTTAAACGAGCAGCGGACCTACTAAAAACCATTTATTATTTAACGTCCATAAAAATTATATTTATATTAACGATGTCTCCAAAGTTCAGCGAATTTTTCGCAAAAAAATAATTTATCAGGAAGCACGCGCGCGCCATTCGATTGCAATCTCCACGACGAAAACAAGCTTAAGCAACGACGTAGTCGAACGGTGCACACTCGGTAAGTAATCCTACAATTTTTTGTTTATAGCATAGTTTATACGGATTATTCCCAAAAAAGAATACGTATTTTGGAAATGTTGAGTCGAATTAGTCTAGAATCGATTAATTAAATTTATGGAAGAAATCTTTCAAACAGCCGTAGTCCGTAAACTGCATACGTGTCGGGCTATGATTGGCTGGACTCGTAAGAAATGGATTCATAAAACTCGGAAGGTATCTACCGTTTTATAGGGGGGTCGATTGTACGTAGTTTTTAAAATCACTGACAGTTTTAATATGGCCCTGGGGGTCGCCAGAATTTTTTAATTTGTAAAGGGGTCGCTTATTCAAGAAGGTTGAAAAACACTGGTTTACAGGAATGTAAACTATTCTGTAATTATTGAGAAAAAGTTTTTATGTAAAGATTTCATTTATATACGTAAAGGGATTTTTTGTGTAAACAATTTTTATATATGTATATTTATATTGTAATTCGTATGTATTATATAATTTTAGTTGACTGAGGTGGGCCTACTTAAGCCCGAAACGTGTACAAAAAAAACAGGTACGTGTATCAACTAAAAATAGAATAAATTTAAAATGAAGATTGCCTAGTGTTCGTATGTCTGAACAATATGGTGTTCAAAAACGACAAAAACATGATATATAATTAATGTGGATTGATTTCTATTAAAAATGTATTAATTACTACTGACCAAAGACTGACTTCAATGCCACTTCACAACTGGCAAGAGAACTTCAGAATCTGTACAAAATTTAAATTTTAGACATATAATAGAACTGTTTGTAAGTCTGAAAATTTGTAAGTTGAACAATAATTACTACGTAATAATTATTAAAGTTAGCCATATTATAGCTCGAATAATTGGCATCAATCGGTTGGTGATGTTTATATAAGTTGAACATTTGTAAGTAAAAGAGCTTCCGTATTTTACATGAACACACGCAAAAGTAGATTAGCTCTACCAGGTGTATAAGCTTAAATCCGCTGTTTGCTAATAGATGGCGTAAGCGAGCGTATTAAGTTACCATGACGACGCCATATTGTTTTTTGATGATTTTGACGTCTGTCAACATTAATCAGTGCACATCATCAGATATTTCATACAACAACATATATTTTTTTTTGTAATCATGTCTACTTTTGTGCCAGAAAAAGAGCATATGCGGCAAGCTTTGCTTTTCTGCTTTAATTTGAAGAAATTGGCAGCCGAAGCACATCAAATGCTTGTGGAGGCTTATGGAGACAGAGCTTTATCGGAAACCACGTGCAGAGATTGGTTTCGTCAGTTCAAAGATGGAAATTTTTACCTGAGCGACAAGAAGCGTGAAAATCGGCCCAGGAAGGTTGAGGACCATCAACTGCGGGCTCTTTTGGATGCGGACGATACCCAATCGCAAAAAATGCTTGCCGAGCAATTGGATGTTACCAGTGGCGTACCGTGGGTGTCAGCCGCCCGGGGCGGAGGAAAACTTCGACCCCCCTTATTTAGGTATTTCAATTTAAAAGACCAAAATTCAGTTTTGTCACAGAACAAGCAATGAAAAATTTGGTGGTAGTGCAGCGACCTGTTTCAAATAGTTCTATTCGATATTAGTGCTGAATATGAACGCGAATGAATCGTACAAGCAAAAAAAAAAAAGGTCAACAGGTTTCGCAGGATTTCCTCGGATGAAAAAATTACTAGTTCACCCAGACGGCGAGCCGATTCCCGGACTGTCCCAACGATAGCACTATCGTAGGCGCGATGCAAGTATAGATTTGGATGTTTCAAATTTTTACAAGATATTATTATTTATTGTGAAATTTTGCCGCCCCCTAAAAAGTGCTGCCCGGGGCGGACCGCCCCTGCCGCCCCCACTATGGTACGCCACTGGGTGTTACTCAACCAGTGGTTTCCATGCGTCTATGTGCCATGGGAAAGATTCAGAAGATCAGAAAATGGGTGCTGCATGAATTGAACGATAGGCAGATGAAGCGATGCCAAAACACATGCAAAATCTTGCTCGCCAGACAAAAAAGAAAGTCGTTTCTGCAGCGGATTGTAACTGGCGATGAGAAATGGATATATTTTGAGAATCCTAAATGCAAGAAATCGTGGGTTGATCCAGGCAAACCATCAACATCTTTCCCAAGACCAAATCGCTTTGGACGGAAGACAATGCTGTGCGTTTGGTGGGATCAGCAGGGTATTGTCTACTATGAGCTGTTGAAACCTGGTGAAACTGTCAATGCTCACCGCTACCACCAACAACTGGTGAAATTGCACTGTGCTCTGCATGAAAACAGGCCGGATTATCAGCAAAGACACGACAAGCTGATTTTCCTCCATGACAATGCACCATAGCATGTGTCAACATTGGTCCGAAACTACTTGGAGACACTCAACTGGGAGGTGCTACCCCATCCGCTTATTCACCAGACCTGGCCCCTTCCGACTATCACCTCTTTTCATCGATGGGCCACGTACTTGCTGAGCGGCATTTCGATTCTTACGAAGACGTCCGAAAATGGCTTGATGAGTGGTTTGCCTCGAAAGAGAAGAAATTTTTTTGGCATGGTATCCACACATTGCCCGAGAGATGGAATAGATGTGTCACTAGTGAGGGAAAGTACTTTGAATAAATTTGTTTTTGCTTTCTAAGAAAAAAACGTGTGTTTTTCTGACTAAAAAACAGCGGATTTAAGCTTATACACCTATGTAACAAAAAGCAAATTATAACCATTATCATTATATTGAAATATTGTCTTTAAATAAACAGCGTATTTATTCAAGAGTTGGGCTATGTTACAGGTTGAAGTTAGCTGTAGCCTGATATGTACGGGAGATCACAACTTCACATTCAAGAGGCAGGGTAATCGGTGTTGTTATTTGCATATTAGAGGGAAATTTTTTTAAGCTTTTTTGAACAAAAGTCACATTTTATATGCCATAATATATGGTACCTGTCAATTGATCAACAGTTCAAGCTGATCATCTGGAATACTTATACTCAACAAAACTGTCCTCCATATTTTTTTTATTTCACTATCATACCATCCTATCTTCAACAGCAGTCTAAGAACATACAATATTAGTGAAAATTAATTTTACCTTCTCACAAAAGTTATGAGGTGGATTACTGAAACTTTTCATAATGATTCAACATTACTGAAACGTTTCATCATTTCATAAGGTCAGCATCAAAACAAATTCAACTGACCATTCAATTTGTTCAGTTCATAACTAGAGAGAAAAGTAATGGTTCTTGAACATTGTATAGACCTTTTTAGTTACATCTAGACCTCCTTTTAACTGTCTTTTAAATGCTCTTTCAGATTTATTTAGCTGAGTTAGTTTACAACTAAAACCTCTAGACCAAAAACACAGTTTAGACTTAACTTTAAAATCCACTCAAAGAAGCTTTAACATAGATACAAATTACTTGTTAATCTCTTTGAATGCAGCTTGTCTAGCCAAAGAGTTATAACAAATGTTCCCAATCCATTTTATACAGGGTTCCTACTCACATTTTTGTTTTAAATTTCATGATTTTCCTGACCAACTTTGTACAAACTCCCTGACCTTTTGCATCCCTTACAGCAGGGATGGGCAACCCGTGATTTTCGGGCTGCATGCGACCCACGTTAGTTCTTTGTACAGCCCAAGTTTCACAAAATATTTTTAAAAATAAAATAAAAATTTTAAATACCGACATCAAGAGGTCTGTAGTTGTACTAAATACCAAGAGCCCATGTAGTACATTGATAATTTAAGGACTTACCATACAGGAATGTACTTCACTCAAACGTTCACTCTAGAGTCTAGACCCCTCTTCAGTTGCAGACAAACTGTCAGCAACTGAAGAGGGATCTAGACCCAAAATGCATCTTGCAAAATTACTATCACAAAGATTTAATTTGTCCATCTGAGTGAAATATGTTTCTGTATGATAAGTCTTCAAATTATCAATGTAGGCCCACCAGTGGCCAAGCAGTCTTCGTAACCCGAACACTGGGAGTTCGGTTGTGGGTTTGCATCTTGCTCGGACAGACTGGCCACACGGAGTTTTCCAGGTTTTCTCCACGTCTGTAACACCTAAATAGGGGCCAGTTTCCCTTAAAAGACCTCCCGGAAGGCATCCCCCTAGGCAGATCGCCCAAGTGTTGCGTTGCCATAACTTAACAAACAAACAATTATCAATGTATTATATGATTTAGAAACACAAAGTTTAAAGGACAGGAAGCTTCAAGTAGACTAAGAGCCCACTCTGTACATGTCCAGTACTTTAATCTGACTTCACTTGACACTTTGTGTAGAACTATAAAGTTTTAAAAACGTTTTCAATCATTGCATTTAGTTTTTGGTTTCTTTGCAAATTACACACTGTTAATCTATATTTATTATACTATTCCTCAGCCAAGGAAACAAAATAGGCTATTTACAGTAAATACAGAAAATGTACCAAATGAACTTCAATTGGAGATGATAGACTTGCAAAGTAATTTTGATTTGAAAGTTACTTTTGAATAAAAAATTTGACAGATTTTTATATAACTTTTATAAAAGAAAATCAATTTTCCAACTTAAGGAAGTAAGCAGCAAAAAATTCTATCATTATTTTCTACAACTCTTTTTGCAAACAGTTTTTACCACAATGAATTTAGTAAAAAGTAACACAACAAACTGGATATCAGATTTGCATCTCCAAAATAATTTAAAATAGCAGCAACTGATATTCAGCCAAATATTTCAGATATATTATGTTTATGCCAGTTCCAGAGCTCACATTAAATAAACCTATGTTAATTTATAATCATATATGAATAAATAATAGTGATTTACCTAAATTTTTTTCTTTTTCCTTGTGTGGGGCCCACTGCAGTTTGAAAGGTTTAAATGTGGCTCTTACGTAGAAAAAGGTTGCCCATCTTTGCCTTATAGTGTGGCAAACTGACAAAGTAAAACAACATTTGACTTACTACGCACATATACTATTGCTTCAACTTTTTAATTACTTATTTTTTTATAATTAAGGGATAAATTTAAAAAAATATATACTTTTGTACATGGATTATACAGGATTTTTTAATGAATAATAATAATGACTTTTTTCTTTTTTTCAAAGCCATGTAGATTTGTGGTTGGGGATTAATAACAGGATAAGATACTTTAATAAAACAAGTTAATTTTACTTTTAATAGTTCAGCAATTATAAAAACTATGTAACTGTTAATAAATTTCCTGAACTTTATGAATTAATAAACTGAAAAAAATTCAGAAATTGTTTTGTTATGCTATCAAAATTATTAAAATGAAAAATAATTTTAATTATCATTTTCTTTTTATTAGTTCATTAACATCTGCCCTCAAACTGAGTGTAAATGTTAATTGTCAGGGATTTCAGAGTTAAAATATTTCAAAAAAAATGTTCATCAGTGTTAGATTATTAAGGGTTTTACAGACTTTCCTCATAAATTCATAATACTGCTGTGTTAAAATTTAAAAATGACAATTGATATTGCCTTATTACATGTTTGGGACTTATTTTGATCCTCTGACATTTTGCAATGCTCTCCTCCCTATTGTATTTTAAAATTAATCTGCACTGTCATTAAAATAAGTAAATGTCTAATAATTCTCTGAACATTATGTATTTTTTTAAATTTTGTTTAAAGCAATCACAATTTATAAGGTCTGATTTTGAATAATTTTATCCCCTTCATTCCCATTGACGAGTTTAAGTACAAAATACCCCATTAACCTAGTGTTTCTCAATTTTACCTTCTTGTAACCTCTTAAATAAAAGAAAACTTTTGGAAGACTAGAGTAGAATTTAATTAAAATATATATAAAATATTAACAAGTGTTTCTTATAATAATGTTTTTCTTTTGCTCTCATTAATTTAATTTAAATATATGCATCAAATAAAAACAGAAAATTAAATTTAAATAACATTTAAATAATAATAATGACTTTTTTCTTTTTTTCAAAGCCATGTAGATTTGTGGTTGGGGATTAATAACAGGATAAGATACTTTAATTTAATAAAACAAGTTAATTTTACTTTTAATAGTTCAGCAATTATAAAAACTATGTAACTGTTAATAAATTTCCTGAACTTTATGAATTAATAAACTGAAAAAAATTCAGAAATTGTTTTGTTATGCTATCAAAATTATTAAAATGAAAAATAATTTTAATTATCATTTTCTTTTTATTAGTTCATTAACATCTGCCCTCAAACTGAGTGTAAATGTTAATTGTCAGGGATTTCAGAGTTAAAATATTTCAAAAAAAATGTTCATCAGTGTTAGATTATTAAGGGTTTTACAGACTTTCCTCATAAATTCATAATACTGCTGTGTTAAAATTTAAAAATGACAATTGATATTGCCTTATTACATGTTTGGGACTTATTTTGATCCTCTGACATTTTGCAATGCTCTCCTCCCTATTGTATTTTAAAATTAATCTGCACTGTCATTAAAATAAGTAAATGTCTAATAATTCTCTGAACATTATGTATTTTTTTAAATTTTGTTTAAAGCAATCACAATTTATAAGGTCTGATTTTGAATAATTTTATCCCCTTCATTCCCATTGACGAGTTTAAGTACAAAATACCCCATTAACCTAGTGTTTCTCAATTTTACCTTCTTGTAACCTCTTAAATAAAAGAAAACTTTTGGAAGACTAGAGTAGAATTTAATTAAAATATATATAAAATATTAACAAGTGTTTCTTATAATAATGTTTTTCTTTTGCTCTCATTAATTTAATTTAAATAATTTTATGTTTTAAATTTAAACTTTACGTGTGTTTTAATACAGGTAAATATTACAAGAAACTTTTTTAATATACACAATATAATATTTTTATTTATTTATTTATTTATTATCCATACTAGATACAATCGTTGATGCGGGGAGCAATACCATCTCCCAAAAACAAAACATTTAAATACAAAGATTATAAAAAAACAAATAAAAATATACAATAATAAATTATATAAGTAATAATTGAAATTATAAGTTTAAATATTACGTTTTAATTTTAAATCTTAAGTTTACCCTTGGGAGCATCTGTCAACAAAATACAAAAATACCAATGAATAAATTAAATAATAAGCAAATTGCTTACCCATAAAAAAAATAAATTAGTATCGGTTACACAGCACTGACAGATGCTCCCAAACAACAGCAACAAAGCCAAATTTATAGCAGAGGAAACACGCCCCCTCCAACACAAAAGATCAACAGATTTCTTTAATTAAAAAACAAAATACTTTAACTTGAAAACAAGGTTCTGAAAAAATTTTAAGAAAGAAAGATCTGGAAAAAACAACGCAGCCAAAAATTTCTCGTAATACTTTAAGAGACACAGATTTAGCCAAAATATGCCAAGCATCCAGTTTCTTCAACACAAAAATTACACAGTTCTCTTGAGTAATTATTTCAGAAGTTATACCTAGCCTGTATAAAGAACGACAAAATGATAAAAGAAACATCTTGATTATATAAAGAATTATCAAAAAAAAAGCAACATTTAAATCCTTATAACAACAATTATATGCACTATTATTTATTTTTCCATTTATTCCATGTAAAAAATTATCAAAGATATCAATGAGTAGAAGAAACCAGTCCATTAAATCCAAATTATCATTTATAAAATTAATACCATGATTATACAAGTACCAATAAGATAACATGTCCAATCTATAGAATTCTTACCAAGTATAAATTTCAGGCTAACCTTACTCAAACAGTAGTCATCAAAATTAAAAATCCTAATAATCCAATTTCTTAACCTACTAAATATCAGAAGTGTTATAGGAGTCAAGGCACACTCCATAATATAATATGCTTCTTTTTCTTCTATAAACTCGAGGATTCCTGTCAACATATTTGCAGACCCACAGGGATCCGTGGACCACACACTCATGAGAATTCTGTTATCCAAAATTAACTCAAAATATCTGGATATGAAAATTTCTAATGTTCAGCACTATATACTGTGCAAAATTTCTCATTGTTTTCAGATGATGCTTTCAATAATATCAGATAAGAAATGTAGTTAAGTATCTCAGAATGGATAAACTGATGGGGAAAAGGCAACGGAACACTTGTACAATCTGCCAAGGAGATATACCTCCCAGGAAGCCTTTCTGTAGGAAACTGACCCTATTTAGGTGTTAGATATGTGAAAATAATTTGGAAAACTTCATTTGGCCAGCCCTTTGGTGAGATGCAAACCTGCAACCAACTTCCAGTGTTTTATCCATTCGGCCAAGTGCATAAAGAAGCAAGTATTAATTACTAGAACCCAGACCCAGCTTGTGTTGTTTTAAAATGTCAAGTAATTTAAAGAAATTATAATGTTTATAATGAAATTATTTACATTGTAAATGTATGTAATTTTTCCTATTAACTTTAGTTGAAATAATTTAACTTAAATAATGTAAAGGAGTGTTTTAGAAGTTGCACAAAATGGCCATGATGGGAAAATAATTTCAATAATACAAAAATTTTCTTGCCCAATCTGAAATTTTCCTTTTTAAAGTATTTTTTAGTGTTCATTACTTGAAGTTCATCCTTAACTGAAATTTTTGAAATTTTATAAAAATTCATTCTGAAGTCATTGTCATAAATAAATTTTGTATTTTTGGATGTCAAAAAGTCCATTAATTTCTGTGCGCTAAAAATAAAAATAATCATTCATGGCATCGATTTCAAATTTATTTCTATTGATCAACACATTGTATCACATTTACAATTGTATATATGCTATCCTGTGTTGACGATGACTTGTGCTTAAATTAAAACATTCTTTCAATCCAAAACATTTTTATGTTAAATTATGAATTTAGTGTTGTGTGGCAGATTGTATGGTAAACCTATCTAATATGTATGATTTAATATCTACGGAGACTTGAGAGACTCTATGTGGTGATTTCTTGTAACCGTGAACGAATCAAAAGACGAGATAAGATTAAGGAGAACATTTATTAATTTACTTACATCCATCTTGGATTTTACACAAATTGCAAAATTATACCCTGACTTACGCAAATTCGACTTACGCGGTCCCACCTATCGCGTAAGTTCAGGGTATTACTGTATACAATTTTCAGGTAGTCACCCAGATGGGGTTATGAAAAACTACAGAACTAATTACAATACTGTACTGAATCTTGTATAAGTTCAATACAAGTTTAGTGGCGTAGCATGGGTGTCAGCCACCTGGGGTGGAGGAAAATTTCGCTGTCCCCTTATTTAGGTATCTCAATTTAAAAGACTAAAATTCAGTTTTGTCACAGAATAATTAACGAAAAATTCCGTGCTCATTTCAATTGGTCCGAATTGTAAGTGTGACAAAAATATGAAATGAAAAGATTCAAATTTTTACAAGATATTATTATTAATTATTGTGAAATTTTGCTGCCCAGAGCGGGCTGCCCCTGCCACCCCCACTATGCTATGCCACTGTGCAGGTTATAAAAGTAAGCAAAAAATAAATAAATAAAATAAAAAATTTACATAATACTGTATAATTTGCAATATACTGTAATTCAAACTTTCATACAAGATAATATTCTATTCAGTGTTATACATTAAAATATAGAGTATATGTACTGTACAGCAAATACAAGCTGTTTGCAGTTTGCAATACAAGTTTTATGCATGTACTGTACAGGACTGAACAGAATTGTTTTCAAAGGAATAACATCTAAATGCAATTTTCAACAAACAAGTAAATATACTTACTGGTCAAATGTTTTCGGCTACAATTTATCAGCCCTCATCAGGAAGAATACAAAAAACAGTTCTATCAATTGAACATTGACTCGTTCCATTTTTTAAACCTTCAAAACAATGTTCTAATGAGACAGTGACACACAGTTTACATAAATAAATAAGCAATATTTTTTTTTTACAAGATATAATGTAAAAATGAAATTATTAATAAAATTAAATTTTGTGGCAGTCTAAATAATATTTCCAGGCTTGTGGTACCAGAATATAATCTGAGTCGATGCAATTTCTTTTCTTGTCAGCTCTATAAATTTCTAAGGTCTTTAACAATCGTATCTCATGTTGGTCAAAGACCCTGTGTATATGAGTAGTCTTGTCTCAATGGGGAAACCACCAGTTCAGCAGCTTAACAGGCAAGAGCAGTATTAAAATTCCCCTTTGCTACATTGTATTTGTGGTTGCGTATCCTGGCTTGTAGAGATCTGTATGTGGATCCGATATATGTCAGTCTCCTGTTAAACCATTCATCTTGTAATGTGATACTGTAAACACCTGATGCCCTTGCATCATCTGTGCTGTCTTTTGCATTAGACAGAAGACAGAAAACATTGTGTTTTCTCCTATAAGTGTAGATTTGAATCTCTGGCAATCTTCTTGTAAATGTGATGAAGGGACAGTTCATAGCTTAGAACTACACAATTAACCTCTGCTTTGTCAATACTTGTAATGGTGGTGGATGACTTAGCTTGATGTGTGGAAGCTAGTGTGTTGATTAACAATGGCTGTACCCATGTGGAAGCAATATGTTTAATGTATTCTAATTAATTGTTGGTATCAGACATCTTAGTATAGAGGTCTGCTAGATATAGAGGGGAATGTATGTAGGTTTGCAGTAAATTGTGGTGTGTATCTTTTTATTAGCAATCTGAATCTTAATGTATAGGTAATTAACTTATGTGTAGCTTTCCTGATCTAATTCTAGTAGTTGTTACTGTTAAAAACTTAACACTTCTCCTATATCAGGTTTATTTCTCCATATACTCAAAATATCATCCATGTAATGGGTATAACTAAGTATATTGTGTTCGATGTTTACGAAAGACCATTCTTCTAACTGTCATAAGACAAGTTCATGAAGATCTCCTGAAATGGGGCTACCCATTGGTACCCCTTTTTTGGATGTGTGTGTGTTCATCTAAGAAAAAAAAGGCAAATAGCACAGTAGGTGCACAAGCTCTAATATCTGGGAATAGAAAGTCTGAACATTAGGTGTAGTGCTGAGAAAGAAATCTCTTAACATGCAAAAACATGATTCTAAACAAATGGAGGGAACATGGATACAAAATCAAACACTGTAAGATATTCATTCTCATTTAAATTAATATTTGCAAGTTTGGAGAAAAGTTTGTTTGAATCAAAGACAGTTTATGTATATAAGTCATGATGGTGGTTTAATAAGTGATGGATCTATTCTTCTAGTAAGAATGCTGGAGATCTGGCTTTATCAATCACAGGTTGTAGATGTTTGCATATAATGTCGCAACCCATTCTTTGACCAACGAATTCCCCGCTTTCCTGCTTTATGGGTTCGACCCAAAATTTCCACAGACGCTGCAAACTAGAGATTCTGAAGATGCCCTAGATACAGACCGCTATTGTGAATTTTTACTGAAGCAACTAAGAGTCATCCGGGATGCTGCTTATGATTTGAGCCGAGAGAACTGCAGCAACAGAAAGAGACAGAATAAACACAAAAGCCTATGCTAATTTAATGTAGGGCAAAGGGTGTGGCTTATGAGGAAGGCAAAAAGCCATAGATATGGAAAATTTTTCCCTAAATATATGGGCCCTTATCAGATAGTTTGCATTCTTGAACCTGTAAATGTAGAAATCAAAGGGGGCTCAAGAGACGACAAAAGTATTGTTCACATTGACAGAATTAAACCTTGCCTAACTAGTGTAATATATCCAAATAAACCCAGGCGGACACAGAGGCACAAGAATGATAAATCGGGGATGAAGACAATCAAGCTGATATCCCATATGTCCCAGCTGCACACTATAGATTTGGGAACACACTAAGACTCAAAGTAATTTCGAACAACAAATAAACCATTCAGATACTAGTGATCAACCTACTCATAATTATAACCTTCGGAATAGAAAAATAGACTTTTGCCGCTTGCACTACAGAAACTGACCTCAAGGGGGAGGGACATGTGGCAATCACTTGTCATAAATTATTCTATGTCGGACACAATACCCTTTGTTTGGTAAGTTTCCCAGATGTTCCTGGCCTGGAGGGGCAATAAACACGGCGGGGGAAAAGAAGGGGTAAAAAGGATTTAAGGGCCGACGGAAGTGCTCTCTTTCTTTCTGTCTAGAGATCTGGACAGACCAACAAAGTTATGGCTGCATAAGGGGATCGGAGAATGAAACCGTCAAATAAGGAACCGGAGACAAGCTTCTTTGACACCCATCCATGTACTTGATTGTATTAGGTAAATATAATGCACCAGAAAAACTTATAAAACACCTGAGGAAGACCCTAGAAGTGGGTCAAAAATGTTTGTGTTACATTTTTTAGTAGTAACTGCAAAACTATACAAGGTTAGTACAACGCATATCTTCATCAAAGTTTCAGTAAAATTCATCCTCACGAGACTGAAGCCACATTTCAATTGCCTGTAACTCAGGAAGAAAACATTCTTTTACAGCCAAACTTTGGATTTTAAAACTGTATAAAAGGTAATTTTGTGTGTTAAATTTCAAGCTTTTGCATGTCATAATTTTAAAAATATGCATACTGAAAAATGCATAAAATTTCTGACTCATTTTTACAAACATTCAGGGAAAAATATCACAATGTGGAATATCTGAAACTTTTTTTGTTTTGCTACATTAAAAAGAGCATCTTTCCTTCTATCAAAATATATGGTTTTAATTTTTTGCCTGACTGCTAAGAGCAAAAATGCAAAATTAAACATAGTATTTTATTCAGCCATACTAATGCCACATTTTTGCCCTTAGCATAACTCAGTTCATAAGTCTTAACCATATATATCATATGTTAGTGTGAAAAAATTTTCAAGTTTCTGTTGCCCAATTAACCATGCCAAGCTGTTGTGTACTCTGCTAAGTTCTCTTCCACATTACATTCAAATAAAACAATCTTTCCTTTCTTGTTGGGATCACCAGCTATACTGTAATTAGAATATTCTTAGAAAATTACATACATGTATATGATCAACTAAACTAAACATAAACTGTAAGTTTCAGATCATTGAATTACCAGTACTGTTCCTATACACCTGCAGGTGCAGGATTATAAAATTCTGAAGAATTTTCTAATTAAAATAAAAATTTAATTTGTTCAGTGTAAATAAATAATCTCCAGAATTTAGTCAGAAAAAAGTAATTATACATTTGTTCAATAATTTTATAATTCAGTAAATCTTATTTATAGTTATTTTTAAAAAATACAAATCAGTAATGATGGGTTATGTCACTGATGGGTCACTTGCAACATTTAATGAAGAAAAATATTCATGTACCTCATGGGTCATTCCATGTCAAGCGATCCAGGTTTCCAGCTCAACCTTCTCAGATTTAAATGAAATTTGACACAAAGCTTAAATTAAACCATGCAAAAATTAGTCCTATGCATTGAGATATAAAACCAAATCTGAAGACATACCACTTCTGCATTTGCAGTGATTAAATAGCCAACTTTGTTGTCCAATGGTTCCTTGACTAAGGCAGAGCCTGACTCTATGAGTTATTTCCAACTTAGGAAAATGAAATGTTTTGAAACAATGAACTGTAGCATTGTTAATTATTGTCAGAAGCAGTTAACAAAGCACATCAAAGAAAAGCTGTTTATCCAAAACAAATTCTTTCAAAGACCGTTTTATACTTGTTTTAATTATATATTATTTGTATTATATATTAAATACAACATACATGTACTTTTAATTTTATGTAATTATCTTTATTGTTATGTATACTGTATTTGTTAATTTTGGTGGTCAGATCAGGGATGCGGCCCATTGCATCCTAAATTTTTTAGGTATATTTTCAGTTATTTTGGTAAAGTATGTTGTAAAAATTATTCTCGTTTCACTGGATACACTTTGATGTCATAAAGATGTAATTGGTGTTAGAATGTTGCTGTATGCTATATTTTTTATTTTGTATAGTTTTAAATTTATATTACATTTCCTTTATTTCTGTCTTTCTATCTATCTTCCTTTGTTCTATTGTTTCCGTACTTCCAAGAAATCCTGACTCAACCCTTTCCCCACTAGAGTGTGCGAAGTGAACAATAGACCATAGCAAGGCTGCAGGACAAAAACCTGATTGGAGTTGACTTTCTTTGGTCGGAACAGAGAGAAAGACATGTACTAGCAAGGCAAGGGAGTTACGAGATTGATTAGCACTGGTGAGAGGGCCTTAGAGTCGGAGAAAATTAAGTAGCCAGACATGGAGGTGGATCCCTCAGAGAAGTTACAATTCTGGAGAGAAAAGGGAGAAAAGAATGTACGAGTAACTTGGGAGTAGAAATGAGAATTCACGTTGAGATATTCGCCGAGAAATTGGGTATCCGTCCTATCAATTCTTCTTACTTCCCTTTCTATCTATCTATCTATCTACTAATTAGTTTTAAGTTAGGTTAAGAATTGCTCATGACTGTAGGTTAAGCATTATTGTACATTAATAGTATCGGATTAATGATTGTGACAGAATCAATTATGCAGATTACTGTTGTACTGTTAACACAGAGAGACTTGGGAAGTGTACAAGCAGTGGGAATCTGTAAATATTCTGTTTTATGCAAAATTAAAGTTTTAACTTTGGATATCACGCTTCAGTGTAATTTCTTTTCTTGTAAGAGGTTCCTCTTACAAGAAAACTGTTTTACCTAGAGAACTGTTATGCATGTGGGGTAGTACATACTGTTGCAAACAATTTTTCTGTGCATGTAAACATCAAAACTGCTTAAAAAAAATAAGTCAAGTAATCCCCATTTATCTAACATTCTTAGAATTAAGACTACTACTATAAAAGCAGATATTGACAATATTATAAAATGAAGGCAATGTCAAAAATTGCAATGAATTTATTTTTATTTTGTGAGAGTATAATTTCTTTTTTACTGTCAATAATACAGTATTTTTTCTAATTAAATATATTTGTTATTAAAATTTGATATTCACATTTAAAATTTTTAAAAGCATACATTTATTTATATAAAGTACCTCTGTGGCCCACTGAATATACCTAAATTTCTAATTTGGCCCTTTAAGAAAAAATGTTGGACAACCCTGGGTTGGATGTTAAGTGTCCTTTGGGATTTTTCTATTTATTTCTAAAAATAAATAATTAATGTAAGTAACATGTATAAATATGTTTGTTAATTACAAAATTACTCTTTTAACTCGTTCAACTTGTTTCTTAAAAAATATTATTTAGATTTACCAGACAGTAGATCAGGGGTGGCCAACCTTTTGCATACCATGCGCCAATTTTTTGATAGACGAGTTCAGATGCGCAGTGGCGTACCATGAGTGTTAGCAGCCTGGGGCGGAGAAAAATTTCGGCCACCCGTTAATTAGGTATTTCAATTTATAAGAAGAAACTATTTATAATCTATAATTTATAAGAGAACTATCTTACACGGGTAGCTACACTACCCGTATAAAGTAGTTCTATATGACATCAGTGGTGTACGTGAATACGAATGCATAGTGTAACGTACAAGCAAAAAAAAAAAAAAAAAAAAAAAAGGTCAACAGGTCGATTGCATCGAATTATGTATGCAATATGCAATGAAGCCGAATCTGGCAATGTTGCTCGGAAACGACTGAAGCGCCACTTGTAATCGTCCAATGCACCATGTGTTGGCTACCCCCGCAGTAGATCAATAGAAAAAAATGGAAAATATTGTATTTTGTCTATTACTGATCTCTTATTTTGTCACCCATATGTCCAGCACCCACTTAGGAGTAGCTCAGTTGACAATTGCCCAGTTGTCTGTCACCTAGATGACCATTGCCCAGTTGATGATGTCTCACTTGGAAAACTGTTCTAAAATTTTAGTAACAAAGCTCAATCCCATTTAAAGTGCTTTAAATGATACCTACCCTATATCAATTTTTCATATACAATTACCTGTTGGATGTGAATCTCTCCTCTCACATGTTCACCATCTTCAGAAGGCTATTAGATCTACAAAACAGCTTTTTTTTCTTTCCTATGCCAATTGATAAACTTCAAAGAGAATTCATGTACAAGACCTGATCTCTTAATATCTGTGAACTGTCGGGTTGTTGATTTGGCTGAACAGGTCTCTACTTCTTTAAAAAAAAAACACACGGAAAAACTTAAGTGGATCTTCTGAAAACAGAATGTAAGATGACTCCACAACACCCCAAATATGCTTACATGGGATCATGTAACAACTCCACATTACATTATGAAGGCCTTAGAATATGATGCACTTTATCAAATGTTTTTGACCTGACACAGATCCTATTGGGATTGAAAACATTTGTCATAACGTATTTATATTAAGTTATATTCGCTGGTATATTTTGAAGGTCTTTTGGTGTTATGTAATAGCTTTGGAAAGATTTAGAATCGTTATGCCCCTACACCTTGTCTTAATAAACATATTGGAGTGATCACTAATGGCTTAGACACTACAGAACAAGATTTTTTCCCATTGGAGAACAGCATTACAATCAAGTTATTTAAGGAGATGGATACCAAGATGCAACATTTTTGGTGTGTTTTACCTTCTTGCAAAATTTGGTTAAAACAAAATAATGTCATCATGGAAACAAACAAAGTCTAAGAACATTGTGCTGGTTAAGCAGTCCATCTACAATGAAAGGTTGTAAGAATATATCACTTCTAATGAATGTCATATTGCTCCCTCCAACTTTTGGACTCCTTACAGCAAAGGGTGAAAAGATTTATTGCCATCCCTTTGGCACATCATCTTCAAATGCAACAAAGTAATTCTCACACCTAAAATTCCATGTATCTTTGCCTTCACAAAAATGCACAAACCTGGAACTCAAATATGTCTGGTTATAAGAAAAATGTTTTTCACTACATTTTGTTTTGGAGAAACAGCTTGTTAAGTTTTACAACAGTAAGGCCACATATTATCTTTTTAAAAAATTGCCAGGATAAATTCACATTTACAAAAGAAATATATTCATCCTGGCAATTTTTAAAAAACGTAATTATTAATTTTTATTATTGTCCTAAAGCTAGAGAACTTTTTAACTTTTTTGCACTTAGTGGTGGACGAGTAGCCTACAATAAAAGGTCGACTCTGCCGTGGAGCTGTTATTACATCAATAGCATGTAAAGGACTGAATGATATGAATTCATCTTGTACATATAATCTATCAAGAAATATATTTTTTTTTGTAAACCTCATATTATCCATTCACTATTAATAATTCATTACAATTATCCAAATGTCTTAACAAGACTGCATTGCTGGACAAAGAACACGACTGTATTGGTGACTTTCAACTTCTCTACCCATCCATTAAACTTCTGTCTTGTTTTTGTGAGATCAGGAACTTTCTCCTTGCCAATGTGGAGAATGCCTGCAAATATCATCAAAGTATTTCACAACTCACTCACCTCATTTGTTATTACTACTTTTTCAAGTATGAGGATAAGATATTACATATCCAAGGCAGGGTTATACCCATGGGGATCCCACCTCTTCATAATTGTGTGAACTTGTCATTCGCTGCTAGGAAAAGTTGATCTTACCAGAATTCCAACATCCTATTCTGATCTACAGTATGTGAGATACATTGATGATATCTTTATCTTACGGTGCAAGAAATCCAATCTGCAACTATTACTCCAAACAGTTAATTGCAATCTCTTATGGTCTTCTATTACAACTAAAACAGGAAAGCACAACTTTAGTACATTTTCTAGATATTTCCATTACTTGTACAAATGGTGAAATCCATATCAAAACACAAAATAAGCCAATGTATCAACCTATTTTCATCCTTTACAATTTTTGTGTTGTGAGTTGCTACAACACAAAAATTTCTGCATTTGGGTTTCTGGCATGGTTGATACAATGCTTAAATCAACTCTTTCCAATCACCTAAGATTATAAAACAACAACCTGAGTACAAAAGATAACACAAGGTGAACTGCTTCCCTATCTTGAAGAAAATATAGACATGTGATCAAATGCAATAATGTAAACATATATAAATGTAACCCCACTATTTTCAAGACCTTAAGAAATGATAAATCACAGTGTAGTCACGATGACTCCTCTGGGATTTACTCAATTCCATAGAAAATCCATGGTTTAACAGGACACTAACATATCTGGGCTACAAAATGAAACCTACAACAAAGACAGTATGTAAAGACACTAAAAATACCTTATACAGTTTCCCAGCAATTAATTTTAATTAAAACAAACATTTCAGCCTAATTGATAAGCCTTTGTCTGGTTTTTAAATTGAGATTCTATTTTTTGCAATGTCTCAGCTTTTCTCTAGATTTGGTTACGTTATCATTTTCTTCTTGTAGAACTATAACTGTACTTAACACCAGCCAAGGTCTACAAGAAGAAAGCAATACAGATACAAGAAAGATTTAAGGAACACAAGTATACTGTCAATAAGAAACTCTGCAATATGACATTAGTGGTCATATGCTACCCAATAGGAAGTATGGGTCAAGTGGGAAGACAATACAATCAATCATCAGACTGGCTAAGAACCTCAACACAAGTATTTAAAAACCTTACATATATATAAATCCAATAGAACTTACACTTTTATTGATTATAGGACTGTGGACTATCTACCATGTGGAGGTCTCTGATGAACTTTAACATGACTGTCTTTAATAGGACCATTCTATATCATGTTTTATTGTTATTCTTATTTTAATTTGTTATTCCATTTCCATTATTTTATATATTATATATAATATATAAAATAATGGAAATGNGGTCAAGTTCTTACACTCTGCACATTCCCGTCCCGCGCAAGTTTAACAATTACGACGAAGCGCTATCTATTACAGTACAGCGTCGTTTATCCGAAAGAGTTCCAGTCGGCAAAATTAAGTTTCCGTTAGTGCTGTGGCGCTGCGACCTTTGGCTATGTCTCGGGCTACTCCAATATTTTTTTGTTGGTGCGCGTGTTTTAGCTGGCAGCACTGGCACTTTTGTGTGGCGTTTTTCTGAAAACTGTCTGTGGTGCCGATACCAGATTAACTTCTAAAGTACAATTTTTGTTTATTTTTATATTCTTCAATATATTTATTTTGTTTGTACAAAATAAAGAAAAATTTTTTAACGATACAATAATCACGATTATTATAATAAAAATTTTCGTTAGGCTTAACATAGACGAAAATTTAACGCCAAGCGACGCGCGACGGAGAAAAATTGGAACACGGGATAGATTAAAACAGTATTTTTCGTACACGATCGGTTATCCGAACCCCAGTCCCGATTGATTCGGATAATCGACGCTCTACCGTACTCGACTTTTACGTCCGATGCAATGTAAGATTCTGGCGTAATAATGGCCAGGCGGAACATTATTGTCGGCAAAAATAATTCAACGGCCGACTTACTTTCGTCGCGCTATTCCGCGGAACACATCGTACCGTCAACGCGATTTTGATTACCCGCTACGAGAAGCGCTCGGATACACCGGACGACCGTTTTAAAAAAGAACCAGCACCGTTCTACGCTTTCTAATTGAAATAACTTTACCTGGGAAGTAAGAAAAAAATCCCTTAATTCGCGCTCTTTCGTAATTGCAAGAAATCGAATGTTCCGCCGCGGAGTTAATTCTACGTATCTTTGTTTTCGGCGGTGTTTAGAACTCGTATCAATTATAATTGGGGTCGGACGTAGGCAAAGTGGCAGCCTAGTCGACGTTACCGGTGAAAATTTGATCGACGTACCGTGCGTATTTGCTCGCGATACACTCACTACACGGCAAGGTAGTTTCGGCCGTTAAGACAGACGAAGAACGGGAAAAGATATCTGCCGTAAAATGGTCACGGACCGCCTTAATTAATGCTGAACAATTAAAAACTGATAGGGTAAGGCAAAGTGGAAATCGAAGGCCTTGGGCTACGGCCGTCGGTCACCAAGCAACGGACGGCGACACCGCAACATTGGAATAAGTCAATCACACTGCTGAAGGTTTACTTTTTATTAACAACAAGTTTTCTACGGGAGAAGGGAAGAATATTAAACATAGACAAAGACAAAAAAAAAAAACACAATGGGTGGTATTTCTGTAAATTTAGAATTTATTATCTCTGTATTATTATCGATTTAGCAGAAGTAAGATTTTTTCCTGTTTTTTGGATAAACAGATCGACGTCAGGTGTTATTTAATTTTGCTTCCACGACTAAAATCACGTCGGTCGAGTCACTTTACTAAACAAACCCAATCCCCACCAAAGTCCACAAGTCGTAACCGGAGTGTTTTCCTTCTGCGGACACACACACACCCTACCGGACGTTGCACACATGATTTTTGCCAATGCAGTGAAGTAAAAACGGGAACCGGTGTATAGATACAGAGGCAACGAAAAGCGGGACGAATTAATATCCGGTGAGTTCGGCAAAGGTCTGGTCCAAGTCGTCGGAGATGGCCTTGTATTTCTCCTTCTCGTGAATGAGCTCGTCTGCAAGAAACAAGCAAACCGGTCAGAGGGAAATTTATCAACAAAACAAGAAAATGCCGAGGTCCGGTTAACGAGACGGGCGGTTTGAATCGATTACGTTTCGACGCCTCACAAAGGCCAATTAACAGAGTTAAAAAAGACGAGCGCACCAGGCGGAAAGAGGGCCGAGGGGAAGGGAATGGGGAAAATTACCTTCTAATCTGTCCACTTCCTTCTGCAGTTTCTGAACGGATCTCTCGGCGAACTCGGCACGGGCTTCGGCCTATATTTTCAAGAAAAGATCTTACGGTTAGAATGACCACGATTTTAAATCCCCACCACGTCCCGATAAATCCGCAGATTGAAAAAGCCCATTGGCATTTTAATATTCGAAACTTTAGCGCAATTTTCTGGGATCGACGTCGTTTACGGTAATCGAAAACGCCATTAATATTCCGCTAAAACCTACTTTAAGACAGACAAAGTTTTCCCACGCGATGGTTTCGGAACCGGATTTTAATGCCGAAAAGACCGAAGGAGTCGTTTCCCCGTAAGGCCATCGGTCCACTTTTCGCAGCTTTCTACGCGCCAAAAGCGATTTTCGCCGCCTTTGAGGCATTCTCACCGGTTACGGTCGACCCTTTCCCTTTCTTTTCGCCCACCCTACCCCGCGCGTACGCGTATGTCTATCGCCTTCGATCGTCCGCGATTTGCGGGACGGAAGGGGGGGCGATAGATTACGCTCGTCGGAAGGGAAATGGCAACTTTCCTTTGGAGGAGTGCGTCACTCTGCCAGACGCGGACGACATCAACTCCGACTTCGGGCGATTTTCCGGCGCCCGTCCTTTCCCGGAAACGGAAACTGGACGCGGCGGTCCACCCGGGTTCCGGATCGAACGCGTTGCCACCCGCCACATATTTGATTGGAAAGACGAGTGACGGTAACGCGGAAAGTAAAAGTTTATTTTTGAAAAGAATGGGCAGGCACTTTTCCGCGGTGCCCCGGATGAATAATTGCCTAACGATTTTGCTTAGAATCACCTCCCGTACACCGTAACTACGTAAAGCAAAAAGTAAAGCCGATCCCGGCCGTTGCGGTTTTTACTTACTTACTTTAGTTTACGTAATTAACCACCACAAAGAATAAATAAATCTGCAATAATTCGGGCGAAAAATAAAGTATTCTTAAGAAAAAGACCGTGGGAAGTCTTAAGTTTTACCACGGAAACACAGCGCGAAGTTGTTAATTTTTACGTCTTGCGTCCGTTACGTAACCCACCGTCCACCTTCTTACGTCACTCGTCGCCCTACCTCTTGTAATCTGGAGGTCATTTGCCGTATTTGTGTCTCGTATGCGTCTTCCTTCTGAAGGGCCTGCGTACAAAAATTTCCACGGTTTCATTATCGGTAATGGAAAAAGATCGGACTTACCTCCTTCAGTCGAGAAGTCATGGAGCGAATCTGCGTCTCGTATGCTTCCTCCCTTTGTTGGGCCTATGCCAAGGAAGAACGGACGGTGGAAGGAGATTAATAAAGGAACTAAAGGTACGATTAAGGGGCGAAGAGCCAGGATTTGTCAAGACGAAAATCAAAACGTTTCAAAAAGTAAAATTTTGAAAATTATCGGGCGCTTTTTATTTACCCACAAAAATGTTGGGGCAAAACACACAAAAATTCAAAAGAAATTGAATTTTTCGTTAACGGCAAATACCTGGCAGTTCACAAATCTACTTAAGGTAAAAGTACGGGAGCAGCAGCAGGAAAGCCAGGAGTATCGCATACTTCCGACGACGTTTTGTGCAGTAATTATTATAAAAATATACAATACTTAACAACTAATAAAAACGTATTTAAAAGGAAATTTCGTGCATTCCAGTATTAATTAATAAGCCAGTTACCAGGTACGACTGCGTAGAACAAACTGACCGTGTCCGCGTAAACTTCAATTTTTAAATCCATTGCCATTAAGGCGAGTTTTAATAAGACCCGCGGTTACCAGGCAAAAGTTACGGTTAAAATCATCGACGACGGGCCGATCGATCCCGTTAGTTTCAAACGAAAGCGACTATTGATATTTAATCGTCCAAGAGGTACGAAAATAACTCGGTGCTAAGCATCTTTCGTCGATGACAAGAAAGAGAAAATTCAATTTCAATATATTCCAGTGAAACGATATCGAATCTTTCGCCTAAGATTATATTTTTCTTTTAATAAAATGCCACCCTTTCTTGTCTTTGAAAATTTCTCGCCTCCACCGTTCTGCCGTCAAAGACGTACCAGCGCAATAATAGAAACAATCACTTTGTTCTTTGCAGTTACCGATAATAAAACTTAATAATAAATCTAAAGATGTAAATAAAATTGTGTGTACATAATTTGAAAAAATTACAGTGGAACTCTCATCCATGGAACAGTCGTCTCGACAAATGCGCTGTCTTTAACGCATTTTTTATTGCGTATAGTGAAACTGTTACATTCCACCGAATTATTCTATTTCAGACTTTTATTACAGCCAACACCTTGTAAACCTGCTCTTCTTTTCCTACAAAACATTTCTTGTTTACTACTGTAATAATTGCTAACGTTCCTCGTCGACCTACAGTTCTTCGCCCTTTCGTATTCGGTCGCATTGGTAAAGGCAAGTTATTCACTGCAAACTCACCGACAGTAAAAACAACTACAAGGAGTGAAAAGTGCACACAATGGTCTATTACTGATACACTCAAGATAATCAATGAATCGAGGGTGGAAGCTAGTAAAAAAGATTTATGTCGGAATTGCCAAGAGCGCAATAAGTCCGCTTTTGGAGGACGAGTTAGAAAATCCCACCCGACCACGGGTGAGTTAAAGTGGTCCGCATCGACGAAATTACGAACTCGTTGTCGCAATGTGAATAATCTAGGAGAGGAAGAGGGCCAGAAAAAACGGTTTTCCCCACCTAGATGCCCTCCAAAGAGAGTTCCGGGTGCAAAGAACCAGAAAAGTTTTTTCGAGTGGACCGCTACTACTGTTGAAAGTGCGGGAATTTGTTAAGGAACTCGACATTGCGGATGCCGAGGACGATTATGCCACCGTTCTAAAGCTACACTCGACGTCGGCACGCGCCGAGTCTGCGGGGAAACTGGGGCGGTGGACGAGGAGCGAGCGGATAACTGCATAGACAATGACAAACATCGGCTATGGTCCAGGTGACATTTACAACGTAGTCGAGACTGGATTATTTTTCCAGGCTCCGCTATCAAGGACTTTATCCTTCAAACGTGTGGATGCTTAAGAGAAAGCGCAATTTGAGTTCGCTGGCTTTAATTTTCACCGTACTTTCGGAAGAGAAATGCACTCGAGACGACATGTCGAGGGAAAGAATGACAACCCTCGACTGTTCAAATGCTACTGGAACTGATAAGAAATTGACGGCTATTGAAAAGTCCCACGAAAACTCGTCGTTTCAAAAATATTAATCGTAAGAATCTAACTAAATCAAATATCTACAAACGTCAGGCTTATTGTTCATACAGTTATAGCGGCGTGTTTATCTTTATCATGTATAGCTTTAAGTACATTATCAACTGAGGAGAGACTACTTTCTATTGGAAAATAGTCCAAAATGCATTTTGGGTCTTTTTATTTTTGTACTTATGTAGTCCATTTTACTGTACACCCGCTTTTTTGTTTTTATTAAATGTTTTTACTTTGATTCCCGAGTGTTTGTGCCTATTATCACTGGTGTGACAAGCCCTTGCTATTATCTGCCTCACGTTTGTACATATTTAATTTAATTATACCAAGGGCTTAAAGCAATTTTTGTAAGAATCTAACTGTCACCTATGACGCAAATAAAACAACGTGGGTGACAGCAGAATTGAGCTGTCCTGGAATTCCATTCTGATCATAAAAAGAGGAGAAGATTCCTCCTCGTAATTGATAATTGCACCGCTCATCCTCCAGATATGAAGTTCAATAATATAAAGATTGTCTATCTTCCTTCATATTCTACAGGTGCCTCTCAACCAATGGACCGAGGTATCATAAAGAACTTAAATTTCACTACAGAAAACAGATAGTGATGAATCAGATTCTCCATTTGGACAACTCCAAAGTGTTCAACACCAATACCTTCCTAGCCATCAATTTCGTCTATGCCACGTGGGAAAACGTGACATCCAAAACTATTTTGAAAGGTTTCAAACACTGGAATTATCCAAAAAGGTGATGAAGATACAAGCTACCGACGTCAACGATCCTGCGCCCACCGAAGCCCAAGGAGCCCGGAGTGGCTCGAGCGTGCCTAATTATGTGATCTCCGACATTGCTACGGAAGGAGTCCTTACAAGATGAAGAAATTTTACAATCTGCGATCGCCCCGGAAGAAAAAATAGAGGGAGATGAAGAGGACGAAATAAAATAAAGTGACGAGTGTAAAGCGATTGTTCCTATTCGGAGTACCGAGGAGGACCAGAATGCACTGGAAATAATACAAATGTGAGGACTTGAAAACTTCAAGAAGAATCAGATGCAAATATATTGTCAAACAATGTTTGTAAATTGGAAAAATTGCTAAACAAAAAACTCATTAAGAATTACAGAGGATAATTGGCTAGAGACTTTTTCAAAGTTGTACAAAATAACATACTGATAAAGGACAATATAAGTGCTTAAGAAATGGATTCTGCTGAATATTGAGTGCATTATTGCATTTTTCAATGCATTTTAATCATTCATTTGATGGTTATATTCCACGGTTATAATGAACTTTAGATAGAATGAACTAAAACTAGTGGTTCCCCGGCTGTTCACTGTGTCAGAGTTCCACTGTATATTAAAATAAAATAAGCAAATATGAAAACATGCAGTTAAATAAACTGCAAATGAAACAAACAAATAGCAGCTTAGAGTTAAATCATGCAAAATGAAAAAATGACAAAAAATAAACTAAAATGATAAAAAGCAAGCAACATACCAGATTAAAATGAAAATAAAAGCAAAACAGCTTTGCATTATGAAGAAAAAATTAAAATAAAATTGTAAAAGTGCAAATGGGAAAACCAAATGTTTTACGCAAAGCTCAGTTAATGCAAAATTTGTGCGAAAAACACAAAATTTGGAAAAAATTACTGCTGCTGCTCAAATAAGTCAATAAAATTTCAAAATTTGTTTGTAAAAACAGGAATTAAAGTTGCATTTTATTTATAAAAAAACAAAAGAAATTTACTAAAATATTAATTACCTATCTAATATTTTTGATAATTCTTAATTTAAACACACCAATCATTGAACAATTAACATAATTTAACATTAAAAGGCCCGATATTGAAAGATCACAATAAAAATATAATTATATGTTCAAAAAGAGCAAAAACGTTTATAAATTCTCTCTTGAATATCCAGTATTTATTAAGGACAGTATAACTATAAATTATTGATAGCATCAGATGTGTATAGTTAACTTAGCTTTTGTATCTCTATGCAGATTTTAGTATAATTACAAAGTGTAAATTTATATATTTATTGGATTATCTGTATGTTCAAGTAAATTTTTTAAAGCAAATCTTATCCAAACACATCTAATAATAATTTATTGATATAAATGAGATGTGGAAACAAAGACATTGTGAAAAGCACTTTATGCAGTTTAGTATAATAATGGCTTTGTATTTATAAAATTATGCAAATATTTCAAAATTTTCAGTGTTTTTAATGGTAAAATAAAATTTGACTTTTGGGTAATGTGTTGCATCATCCACAAATAATAAACAACAAATCAAATAATTGTCTGACATCCCTATTCAACCAATCTCGAGTTTGATCTAGAATTTATAATCTAACAGTAGCTGCAGTGACAAAAAAATCTGTAATATTGTTTAAAAATATACAACAACAAGTTATATAACTTTCCCAGAAACATTTAAAATTGTGTGTGGTGCCATCTGTTATATTATTTAAAAAACTTTTTATATAAGTATCTATTATAAAATGGCAAAAAAGCTTAATTTTCAAGATGTAGATCAATTTTATAGAAAAACAAAGTGTAAATGCTAATAACGAATAAAATCTTCACGACCCCGCTCCAGACGACGAGCGATTTCCTTTATCTCCACCCCGTCGACCTCTAACCGTCAAAATTTAATTCATCCATCTCCCTAATACATGAACCTCCCTGCAAAATTTAAGAAATTTTCAACAAAGAGTACAGGAGATATTACACTTTAAAGTGGATGAACAAAATTGTGTCACACACAAACATCCATATGTAAATAAAAAACCTTCAACTGTTTTTGCATTTCTTGATATTTCGGGTCACAAAGTCCAAAAATTTTGGGGATCTTTTTTAACTAAATGCCATACTTTCCTTCTGTTATATACAGGGTTACTACTCAAATTTTTATTTTAATTTTCACCACTTTCCCTGTTTTCTCGCAACCGACTCTGTGCAAATTCCCACCCTCGCGTCCCTTACGATATGGCATATTGACGCAATAAAACAGCATTTGACTTTCTATGTACATATTAACACGTATACATATGAACTTCTCCAATGTTTTAGTTAGTTATTTTTTCTAATTAACAGTTATATTTTTTATAATTGCTAAATTATTAAAATTAAAAATAAAATATACTATTAAAATTCTGTTATNTTTGCTAAAAAAACATTTCTCTGCCAAGTGGCTCCTTCCAGTTCATTCCCAAGAAAAACAACAGGTTTACACACAAGATCCATTATCAAAATATATATAATATATATATTTGTGTATTCACTCCTTATAAAAGATACAATAATGGATCCATTAATGTTTAAAAACAAGGTAACAAAATGTAAATTAGCAAATATGACAGACATACAGACTAATTTTAAACAAAGCTTATTGTAAGAAAATTCATAATTATGGTTTAGTTTTAAGTACAACAAACGTCAAAAACATACCTTGAAATCTCTGCTTAATGGCTAACACTTATAATGTTACTAAATACAAAGATTAGGAACATAGTTGGTCTAAGTTTGTCATCTCCTGCATCAGTTTGGAACACAGTGTGTTCTGGATAAGGGACTTTGTTCTGCAGAAATAGACCTTGGTGAAAAAATATGATAAATCCAAAAAGTATTGTAATGATGACCCAGAAGTCTTGGAACTGAAATCTGTCATGTCACCTAGTATAATAATTTACCTATGTACTGTATCTTAATATATTTATTGTAATTAACACCTTTAAGTACACATACAGAGTACTGTTACAGTTTTACACACAAAGTACATACGGATAGCTCAAAATAACTGTAATTTATCGACACAAGATCAGGTTAATTCCCTTTTGTTTTATTTAGTTATACAGTTCCCTTTGAGATATACAGTTAAGTTGAAGCACTTGTAATTCAAATATAGACATACCATAACAATGTTTGTAAAAATTTGTTAACAAAATCATAAAATGGCTTCTAAATATTCTGAATCATTGCAAACTATGCTTTGATTATAATGTATGATACATGATAAATTACCAGATGGATACAATGTAAAACAAATTAGTGCAGATTGTCTATATTAAACACTAATTTGAACACGGCACAAATCCTCAAAAAGCTTTGATCTTGCAAAAGTTATAATACACACCTTGTTTAAATTTCAAGAATCGTCCAACAGAGTAAACGGCACCAGTCCCATAGGAATGAGGCAATTCGATGTAGTACTCTGTCTCGAACCGCCGAAAAATTCTTTGATTTTGTTGCGCCGACAGCCCGTTGTTTACAGACCCGCGTTCGAGAGCCTAACGTCGATCGGACCGGCCCCGAAAGTAAACGTGCGAGACGCACCGTCAAACAACACAGCAATGTTTTCACGAGAAGTAGCTTTGGGTATTGTTTCCTAATGGTAAGAATCGTAACGACAAAGGTTATCGTAGAAAATAAAAATATGAAGAATAACAGAATAATCCTTCAAGTTAAATTAGTCACTAACAATGTAACTCGGATGATTGTTGGCTTCTACCAACCGAGAATGTTTTTTAAGTCTTCAATACTATCAAGATTGTTTTAAGTACATTTTGCAACTGTCATTTATATAAAATTTGTTATTTTTTGCAATAATTCATAACTAAGCCACCAAATCTATAGAGTACAAAAAACTAACACAAAAAAGTCTAAATAAAACAGATAAGTTAACAAAATATTCAATAGGACTATCATTGTCTTGTCATAAGGATCCAACAGCTTTTGGACTTCTGATATTTGTTTTTTTTTGATACTTTTAATCACTTATAGGTAGAAACTTTTATAATTTGCAATTATACTTTATAAGTTTTAAATATATACATATATATATACATATATATATATATATATATATTTTTTAAATACTTTTATAACAAGAAACTCAATATAACTGAGAACTCCTCAACTCCTCAAAAAACAGATTAAAAAAATAATAACGAACTGGCAAATCCACAAAAGTCTCCCACAAAAACAGCTAAGTCATTAGTAATTAAAATGTTACGGATATATATGCAAAGTCCGGCACAATTCTGCACAAAAAGACGACTCCGACAACGGTTACACAATTCGTCCTCGACCGTGGAAGCAAATATCAATAATCGTAATAATAATAACGATAAAATAATAATACAACAGCAAAACGTACGAAATAGCCGAACACAACAGCATCATTATCATAATAATATATATATTTTTTTCATATAAGGTAAACTCTATCCTTGCAGCAACAGATTTACAAATATTTCATTCTCAATAAATTAAACGAGAGGCGCAGAGGGAGACAAGTCGCATTCCTAATTGGAAACCAGCTTCTCCGCTATCTCGGCCACCACCTCGTCGCGGTTATCCTTGGTGACGACGTAAATCTCCACGTCGTTTCTCTTCTTCAGATCCTCGACGAAGCTCAGCGGCTTTCCTCTGCTCCTCACCGGCACGGTGGCCAGTATCTTGAGCGACGGGGACCGTCCGAACTGTTCCTTGACCGACTGCCGAAAGCACGTACTGAACAGTTCCATCTTACCGATCTCGTCGATGATGAGGACGGTGGGAAGCGAGTTGTCGGTCTCCAGAGCCGGAAGGGCTAGATTTTCGAAGGAACTCAGGTTGACGACGTACTGACCCACCCGGGGGCCGTCGGATCCGCCGCTGCTGATTCTGGCAAGCGGTCCTCTCCTGCCGTCCAGGGAGCAGATGTCGAATCCGATGCGCTTGCCTCCGCTCTTGATCTCTTCCGTGTAGAATCCTTTAGTTCTTATCGTGTTATATTCTTTAAGTTTCTCGTAAACCTTCCTGACTACGGTGGTTTTGCCGATTCCGGGCGGACCCGTCAACAAGATGTGCTTATAACTCAATCCAGCTTCCATTACTCTTCGTTATCTAGCTTTAGACGGTTATTTTAATTCTCCTTCTACGTTTATAATCTATAATATTAAAGAAAACGTAAATATATTTAGTTATAATGGAGGAAATTCCCCTTGGTCGATGGTAGCAAGTGACGATGATGTCAGTGATCTCGGAAATCGAAGAAAATTTTAATATCAAATAGTATTGTAGCGTATTTGTTACTTGTTTTTATTAATAAAAAAGTATTCGTGTCATCTTTCAATTTTTATTTTCATCAAATACCCAACGGAGTATTATCTTTAATAAACTAGTCAACAATTTATCAACCATAATTTAAATAATTTTAATGTCTGACGTCGATAGACGCGACATCAAACAATGATTTCCGACGTCAGAAAAATGAAATTTAAATATAAGTTTTTATTCTTTTGCTATTCAATTTGCCTTTTCCTCCGCATTTTATCCATTTTATTCCCAACCATTTCCCAGTTTTTGATATTAATTTGCATTTTATTCGCTAATTTTCTCGCTATTTCCAATTTTGGGTTGGGTCACGTTTCGCCGCTTCCGCTCGCATGATTCGCTTTTCTTTTATTTGTTTTTTTGCTTTTTTATGAACTTTTTCGCCATTTTGCGTTTTTTATAAAATTTTAATTCTATTTTCGTTAATTTTGTAACGAAATATTACACTTTTCCTACCAATTAGGAGAATTTTTCTTTTAAAATGCCGGTCGTTCGCGTGCCGCGATTCCTCATTTCGGCATTTTTTTCCTTTTCGCTCGATTATTTTGTCTCGTGACCTAAATGAAACTCCCGTTCGCAATTTACTGCCGATTTTCCGTTTGACTTTAATTTACGGAAAAAATCTCGCACCAATCGATAAGAGCGAAATAAGAGACGTGGAATATTAAAATTGGTGGAAAAAGCAAAACACGATAAAGTCGGCCATTTTTCTGATAAAAGCTATTAAATGTGCCGAAAAAGGAATTTGTATTAGGACTTAGGCAAAGAGTTAACACGTTTTTACAAGTTTTGTATTTTCACCAATTCTGAAAAACACTTGGCGTTTTAATAATATTTTTGTAAAGTCGCTGGAACACGATGCGAAAAAATGCAAAATAATTCAAATTGTAAGCAAAATTTTTCATCTTTTGAGATTTTTGTCAAGCAATACGCTCAAATGAGTGGTTTCTCGAGTCGTCGACGTCACTCGGAGCGATATGACTTCAAATTCTTTCCTCACTCCTCGTAATAACGACGTAAGGATGCGGTTTCAGTATTCTCCTTTTATCAAATTTCAATCGTATCATTTTATGTATGATATATGCGCCATCTTTGAAATTCTAATTCGGTTACTGGTAAACTTTTAACATACGTTTCGCATCGTTCTAATAATCGAAATTTCCAAACAAAATATTTTTTAAATAGAAAATCATTACCGCGTGATTTTTGTACATATTTAATTAATTAAAATAGAATCGGTATATTCACCCGCGCTTTACAATTACATTATATCCAGTTAAAATTTGGTTTTGCCGTCCATAATTGAAAGAATGCCCTTAAATGTTTCTTCATTTACGCAAAGTTTGTCCACCGACCGACCATTCCTTACGAATGTGTGTATATTTAAATAATTTCCACCAGTGGTGCGCTGTTGGTGTACAAAATAATTTTATAAATAAATTCGGCTGCAGGAATACAAAGAGAACTTTATTCGTGCCTATTAAGGAATCAATCGATTATTGTGATTTGGTTTTGGTCTTATTCGATTACGGCTATGCGACGCACGGGCCAACTTTCGAGGGAAATGCCTCCGGAGTCTTTTATGAGGAGTCGATCCCTATTTAGGTTTTACTGACGCGAAGAAAACCCGGAGAATTTTACGTGGCCGGCACACGACAAACTACCAGTGTTTTTGTTCGACAAAAATCCACAGACCTGGCTGTTTTACGGGCTTCCCGAAAACGACGGTGATGTAACATCGTCGTCATTATTTATTACGGGACAGTTTTTCAAATCAATCGTAAATTTTGGAATGCTGTAATAAAATAATTAATAAGATTGATACAATGTTTAATATTTTCCATTTCAAAGAAAGATGTTGTATATAAGACAATCTACACAATTTTTTCCGAAAGATAGTTTCGCGTAATAGGATTGACTAAACGACAGAAAAATTTTTAGTTTAGTCCCGACTCTTACTAAAAACGTCCGTTAGCTTTTTAATAAGAGCTTTGTGAGAAATCGAACCCGGAATCTCACAGAATGGCAGGCTATCTTCGAGTTTGGTTTGCTGTCGAGTGGCGAGAAATGATTCTTTATATTCCGATGTCTGTAAAGACACTTTTAGCAGCATTCTTAATCAGATTCGGCAACCTCCGGAGGAAATTAGACTGATATCTATGCACCAAAGAATCTACACAGCCTATACATATAAGGCCCTTATGTTAATTCTCTCAGTTCTGCGAGAGAGTCTTTATTCGAGTACGAGTATAAATGAAGCCCCAAGAGCGCCTTTATTCATACTCGTCGCAGGTTCGGCCAGATCCGCGATGGGGACGACCAAGAACAGTAAAGGACTGGACCAGCCGATAAGAAATTTTGGAGGTTTTTCGATTGCCCGGATCACAGGCGTAACGAAGAGGGACGAAGATGGGCACAAAATCTGTTCGGTCGGATCCCCCAGAGGGGCCTACCGACGCTTTAATTATATTAAATAGCCGAACGCTGGCAGCCTAGACTCGGTCTCGGGACCGACTGAAGCAGGGGTAGCCAAAGTGGTCGATATAACATTATTAGGGGGTTGATTATCGAGCTTAAGCTAAGGATAAGGGAGAGCTAAGGATCAAGCTTATCCGTCTCACTGATTGTCAGTTACAAAAATTATTATTAACAAATATACAATAAATGAAAAAAAAAATGCAAAATTAAAAGAAATGTATTAAAATAGTAAGTAGTTTGTTTCGCTTTTAACACAGACTTTTTGGTGGGGTCGATGTGAGGTTTCGGAAACTTGTAGGTGGTCGACGATCAAAAAAGGTTGGCGACCTTTGGACTAAAGCCAATCAATCGCGATCTTTGACCAGATGCTTACCAGAATTGTATGATACGAAATATCCGCTACACTGGATGGGCTGACTTCATAGTTCGGAGAAAACTCGTACAGATAAGAAATAATACTTTGTATTAGACTCGAAGTCCACGAAAGGTAATTCCGATATATTTAATTTCCATAAAAACAGTTCACGCAGAAATATTTCAGAAGAAACCAGTGGCGAAAGAAATCCTCAGTTGTCATCTTAGTCTATCCCACTACCATAAAACAAGAACGCGGAACCAGACAGCTAGATGGCCGCTCTCCGAGACTCGAACGTAGGCTTCATTTACGTTAGAAACCAAAGGGATTTTTCACGGATGGTCTGTCCCCAGCACGTCGAGCCCGCAGCTATTCTCTTTGCGGGCCTTTTTTCAATTCGGTGCCCGCGGAGAACTGCTCGCGACGGGATTATACTTCGAGTGCGTTTAGTTTGTTCAAGAAATTAAACCAAATAGATTCCTTGGTACGAATTTCTTTAAAAGCAGTTTTTTGAACATTTTAATCGGAGATAAAAAATTACTGTTGAATCAGAAACAAAATAAGAATGTTAATGTTACTGAATGGAGGAACTATCAACTCGGGAAGGTTCCGTAAAGTAAGCGCAATTGGTCGGCGACAATTTACGAAATATTATCGATGTAATCTCCGATGACCGACACCGGAGTAATTCCGCGGCACTATTTTCTTTATTCGTACTTGTAGCTAAAGAAGTAGCAATTAATCCCGCAACACTTTTCAATATAATTAAACGGAGACCGTTTACATTGATTGTTACTCCGGATTTAAGACTTCTTTTTGATTTTAGTAAGCGAGGGTAATATTTTTGACAACTTATTTACTATAAAAGTTACTTAATTATTTAAAAACCACAAAGTTTTGCCCACCTTCGTATAATAGTAAACAATCGTCGCATTTGTCATACTCGGACAGACCGCTACTACATTTTGTTCTAAAATTATTTTTTTTCACGGTCAAATTTGAAGAAATTAAAATGAAAATAATTTTCTAAATTTTGATATAAATTATTTACATCGAGACGACTTAACTTTTACCTTTCTAAACGTCTTTTGCTCTTACCTTCAAACACCGACCGACGGAGCCGTGTAATAACAACACAAGCCGACTTCTCTCAATGCCAGATAATGTCGGAAAGTAATTTATTTTAGTTGTACGAAAACGGCACACCGTAACACCGGTTTCGGTCAAGTTCTTACACTCTGCACATTCCCGTCCCGCGCAAGTTTAACAATTACGACGAAGCGCTATCTATTACAGTACAGCGTCGTTTATCCGAAAGAGTTCCAGTCGGCAAAATTAAGTTTCCGTTAGTGCTGTGGCGCTGCGACCTTTGGCTATGTCTCGGGCTACTCCAATATTTTTTTGTTGGTGCGCGTGTTTTAGCTGGCAGCACTGGCACTTTTGTGTGGCGTTTTTCTGAAAACTGTCTGTGGTGCCGATACCAGATTAACTTCTAAAGTACAATTTTTGTTTATTTTTATATTCTTCAATATATTTATTTTGTTTGTACAAAATAAAGAAAAAATTTTTAANTAAATATTTAACAAAAATGATATATTTTATTTTCTGTTGCATTTAAAAATTTTACATTTTGTTCTATTCTTCTGATGTATTTTGAATGCTTTTTTATTGGGCTGCAATTTGAAAAAATTCTAGACCTATAAATTACCACTGTCGTCAATCTGTCCATCCGTCTTTCCTTAACTTTTTAAATACGAAAGCGGCCAAAATCGGCCTTATCCATTAAAAACGAAATCGGACGATTGAAAAGTCGGACTAGTTTTTCTATACAAGATCCCCCAGTAGCCTGAGGGGTAAAAACAATTTAGGCATTAGCAACAGTGATGAATTGAGTTTTCACAGCTTAAAGAGTTAATCTCAAGAATGGAGTTAGACAGATAAAAAAAGAGATCGGATATGGAAACTTTAGGGGCAGGAGACCCCGATTAACTATATATAGACTTCCAATACAGATAGGAAGTCACGTTATTTCAATTCAAAACTTTTTCCCCGAAAAGTGTTAGATAGATGACCAGCACGACTATTGTTAAAGGAAAAGTGTAATGTATGGGAGCAAGCCACTACTAATTTGAGATGGAGAGCATATATTTTAAATTAAATAAATAGAAATATGATTAAAAATTGCAGCCCGGCATTGTGACAATGTCACGATAAATAATTGCTCCATCAAATATGTTCCATTTTGGAATGTTCGACTGATGAAGAGTTATTATATTAGGTTGGAAATGTTTTTGTTTCATTAAACTTTTTGCTGGAGTTGATTTCTACCACGTAAATTTATTTTTTGACATTTCCTCTTACTTATATTTTGTTAAATTTAAAGAATAGACGGAATTTAGAAATGTCGAGTTTTCCAATTCCGTCGACCACGAAAATAGTAATATCACTTTGGGACATTCATGTTTTGGCACTTAAGCAAGGCCACCACCTGCCAAGATAGATTTGTTTTATATTAATTTAAAACTTACGCAGTTTTACAGGGGATTTTCAGGGGTGGCCACGCAGTGAGGTTTCACTCTTATTTACGTAAAATAATTATAAAATAACCACAGATCTTCGCAAGAATGATTAAGTTTTAATAGTCAATTTTCATATTGAAGGAACTAATTTCATTTAAAAAGGTATTACAATTTTGCTTCAATTTACGAACAATCCACTTTATATTGAACTGGAACCCTAATTACTTCCACAAAACACGGGCTTATCGTCAATTACATCATCTCAAAAACAAAGTTTTCTACCATAATTACATTTACTAACATTAAAGTTTACCATCGGTTCAACGAGACAGAAGTTCGTAGGTAAGCTTTTACTTAACCGAAACGACTAACAAACACAGATCGACGAATATATCGAAGTTGTAGATGGAAAAAATGTTACTAGTAAAAAACAAAATTGAAAAATGTAGAATTTGTTCAGAGTGAATGAAACATACAGAAAACTTGTAAAAGGAAACACGCAAAGAGAATCTTTGGACACTGAAAAACACTGGATACTTTGTAGTTTGTTGATAAAGTTTACAAAAAGTAATTTAGGTGCGATTCAGATAAAAAGTTCAATTTATAGGTAATATTTTGTGCCAATTTAAGAGAGGAGAACGACTTACCCATGGTGGAGATCCCAGTTAAAATGTAATGCAAATCGTCAAAACTCATTAGAATTCTCCACGCTAGACGGCCAGAAACACCTTACAAACAAGCCGAATAGGCCAAAACTACTAACAGAAACTTGTAAATTACTCTTTCGGTCGCTAATCTTAGTTAAGAGTTAAAACTAGGTAAATTAGGCCGATCTGTATACATTTTATCAAGCTTGTGGCTGTAAAAAAGCGAAACAGACTGAGAAAAAGTTAGCAGGCACTTATCTGGTTCACAGCCGTCATTTTGAAATAAAAATAAAGAAAATTGGCAAAAAAATTAATACGTAGCAGTCAATTTTGAAATTAATGAATTTTGCCAATATTCCGATTGTATCGTAAATATAAAATAACAACAACATAAACTAATCAGATAAAACAGTTTACAAACAAACCGTCCGCCATTTTAAATAGCCTAGAACCGAAACTAATCGATGCGATTGCGTCATAATCAAAATAATAAGCATAAAATTACGTCATAATCGCTATCATTCCACTAATTGCTAACGTCACACTATCAATGAAGCGGAGCAAACACCTGATTTAAATAGTTCATCGACAAACTCTTGACCCGAGCTGCGATCGATGATTACAAAAAACAATAAACAAACTGGCGCCATTTTGTTTTTTAAAATAATTTACATTTCTAATTAACGATATTCGATTCTTTTATTAAATTTCGAAAACATAATCCTATTTTATATACGAAAAACTTTTTAAAATATGTAATCTTTATCAAAATAATAACAAATATAGTTTTGAAATTTACAATGTATAAAAATTGATGTTTAGGGAGTTTTATTAGATCCTCAAAGGAATAGTTATAATAAAAGAATGGCATTAAATAAGCCATTCGTTATTTTTAAGCACTTAACAACCATCGTTAATCATTAATTAAATAACATAATTTCTTCTGTAATTTGCTTTTAATGCTTATAAATATATCTTAAGTTAAATAAGGGAGTAAAAGCAAAATACAGAAGAAATTTAGATATTAAATTTATAAAAATATAAAAAAATTTTCCACATCAAGTTGCTGTCTAGACAAGAAATAAATGTGAAAAACTATTTGAATTAATTTATATATCAGACTGCCATTCACCAAGAAAATGTTTTCTTTATTTCAGTTAATTTACTCTACTATGAATATGTAGCTAGAACTATTTCTAAGAATAGCAGCACAAAACCTTTCTCACTTAATTTACTACTTCTAATAAATGCTTTTAGATATTAAACAATTTAGAAAATATCTTTGTGTTGAAGTTACTTAACATTATTGCATTGAGATATGACATTTATAAATATGTATTTCTATCTACAGATTTATAAAATTAGTTAAAAGTTTATTTGCTAAAATTACATTTTATACATTATATGAAATATTTTAGGTTACCATCTAGGAATATTACTTACTGTATGTTTATTGTTATTAATTAAATAAAAATCACTATCGTTTACATTATTCACCATTCACCTTTGAATTATCTATGAACAAAGGTAAACTTTTGGTACCGATGACGATCTGAACTTTTTTGTTCGGTCGATATCGTAAATTGGGAAGCGTAAAATTTGAAAGACGACGGATTAAATAATTGCATATAATAAGTTTGCTATGATCTGTATATTGATGCAAAATAAGATAAATGTAGATGATTAATCAATATCATTTTTATAGCATTTATATAAATGAAATGAAAATACTCTATATTTTAATAATTAGGCTTGAGTATTTAAATATTCTGTCAGTAAAATGATAAAATTGTTATTAAACATAAGAAAATTATGGCCAGTATGATAATTACCTTATGTACATTAAAAAACCAAAAATTGCTCCATAAAAATTAACATTACTTTTGTTTGTAATGTCTTAAAACATGTCTTAGTTCTTTGAAAAAATTTTCAAAAATCTTTTATAATAGAAAATATCTGAAATAGAAAATGTGCATTTCTAAATCTATCAATTACTAATATAATGATTGGTAACAATATTGATGCTTGTTGTGGTTATTAACATTTATGTTTCATGAAATACAGTTTATATGGTATAACTATGAAAAATTGGGGGAAATTTCACTTCAATTATGTCTTCCTACTTTCCAGTAAAAGTATCAGTTTATATTAGCATGCATCATAGTGCAAAAACATTTTATATGCCATAGTCAAGTAGAACACTCAAGTGAAATTAAAATAGTATAGAATCAAAATATAAAATATTTACATTATATACTGTAATGTTACAGAATGCTCAAACTACGTTATAATACAATTGAACAAATTATTAACAAAGTGTAGAAAAATGAATTATGTACCATAAACATATATAACATTCAAAATATGCACTGTGGAGTGAAACTATAAATTCAATTTTAAAATATAACCCATAATGGTATATTAGGTTCAAGATATGCATTATGAGGAATAAACTGCAAAAAATGTTATAAACTGTAATAATACACAACATTCAGAATATAATAAAATAAAATAATATAAAACAAATTCATTTCGGATTATTTTATGTTGTCATTTTGAAGCATAAAAGAATAAAAATTAAATATAAACAATAATAATAATTTAAGTATACACCATAATGGAATAGAATATTAATACTTCCCTGTTTATGAGATGACAGATAAATTTATCCAGTTCAAAACCAAAATATAGATTTTTTTTAACACCCAAAATCTCTTTTCCATTTACCATATTTACAAATTATCTGGTAATTTTATGGAAAATGTAAGAAATTATATTCATAAGTTGCTATTATTACCATCATTAAATAAATAAAAAGATCAAATTTTGTGTATAAAGTATGAAATAATCTCATGTTTCTGTTTTCTTAAGTATTTACTAGAATTCAATGGTATTAGCTTGTACAATGACAAAAATTGAAATTTAATTTAGAACTCTGTAGTAGCTATCCTATAATTCATTTAATTTAAAATATATGATACACTTTTATTATTTTACTTGAAAATGGGAGTAAGTATAAAAGATTTATCACAGATAGATTCTATGAATCTCCTTACAAAATGAGTTTTGTCTGTGACACAGTTCATTTTATTTATAACTATATAAAGTATTACTTTGCAGTTTGTTTGATGCAAATTCTCCAACATATTCAAAACTCTAGTGTTTTAATTAAACTTGCAATAAAAACTCATAAATGTTTAACAATGATTTATTGATACATTTCTTAGAGATAGACATCTTACAAAAAAATTCTTGTAACAAAAAATTCACTTAAAAGAGCATGACCTTAACATAATTTGGATACATTTGTATGATTTAGAACTGTTAAATGCATATCTTTAGCTTCAGAAACAGAACAAATTTCAATGCTATTACTGAAAATGTGTATGAAATTTATGTTGCAGCTATACAATGCTCATACTTTAATTTAATGTACAACATTAAATCTTAGCTTCTAAATGTTTTGTGATGATTCTAAAAGATGTTCTCTGTAGTATTACTGCATTATAGTTTATGTTTAAAACACTTAAAACATACCAATGTTAATGCAAAGTTTTTTAAAATGTAAATATTTACAATATGTTGCTTTATAGATACACAAGAGAATGATACAAAATTGTGTTTAACTTATTTAAAAAATACTGATATGCATCAAATATCAATACAATATCAAACCAATCAAAATATTAGTTATTAATGAAATTTATAATAATCAATAGCAGATTAAATAACAATAACTGAGCACAATATGATTACAAGTACCAAAAGTAAGATGTTAAAACAATTGTAATACATTCTATAAAATCAAATTACAAGCAATTCATTTTCTAAAAAAGTTTAGCAGTTCTATACAACACTATATATATATATATGTTTTCTTAGATACAGCAGACAATAATTTTCCAAGAAACTATGTTGAACACATCTAAGTTTTTATTTAATTAAGATAAATTGCAATTTGTTTTGTTTGTTTNAAAAACAGAAATTGTTTTGTTACGCAATCAAAATTATTAAAATGAAAAATAAATAATACCATTTAAATTATTTATCACTTGTGTACTTTGTAAATTTTGGCTCCTGAAAATATTCCGCACCCCTTTTCGTAAGTTGTATTACCGACTGCAAATGGATACACTTGGTCAAGCGTATTGTCGGCAAAAAATCAACAAGGCATCTGATAAAGCAAATTCCCAACTTTTTCTGAACACTAATGAAAATCCCTGACTTTCCAGGTGTGTACGAACAATGTATATATAAAAGCACAGAAAGTAATAAAAAGACTGGTTACATGAAGAGCTATCTGAAAACACTGGATTTTCAAGAAAACAAAAGTAAAAATGCAAAATTTAATCCTGCATATTCTATATATATTTCAAAAACTTCCATGATTTGCATATTATGAAATCCCCTTACCTTTTCTTCACTAACTTCCAGGGATTTCAAGTTGTTACCAACAACTCTCAGTTCTTCCTCAAGTTCTACAATTTTGCTGTAAAAAATGATTATAAACGTGCATGAGTACTAAACGTAAACGGAGAATCGGTCGTCGGAAACGTCGCGGTCGACTGGTCAACTTACGATTCGCCGGTCTCGGCACGTTCTTCCGCACGTTCCAAATCGGCTTCAACCATGGCCAGCTTACGGGCGACCTGGACGAGACGTTGACGTTAGATTCTGACGGATGGGATTTGTTACGTTAGTTTCATGCAGTACGATATTAGTTTAACGACATAATTGTAAATGATTTATTTTGTTTGTTTATTGTTATTTATTTAACACGTCAATATAATTTTTAAGGTTAACAATCCAATTTTTGATTTTTAGAAAGGCAAAAATGTTAGCATTTTATCACATTTGCAAGTGTGTCAATCTAACTTTTGTTAGCTCCAAAATCTTTGATTTTGGATTTTTTGAGCGAAAATGTTCAAGAACTTGTATTATTGTAATAATTTATTATAAATTTTATAAAGTGTAAGAAAAAATAATATATTTTTTGTTTATACATAGGTTTATATACAAATAAATCATATATGTGTATGCTTAACACTGATTAATGTGCAATTATTATTATTATAATTCAACTCTGTTCATTCCAATTTTTAGTAACAATTAACTAGTCTCCATTTCAGACAAACTGGCCACCGAACATTCGATCACCTCGTCATACTTTCTGTCGGCATCTTCTGCCATCACTCTGGCTTCTTTCAGCTGACATTCCAAACCGTCCATACGTTCTTCGTCGGTGATGCTCCTGTGCTCGAGCATCTTACGCATACTGCAAAAAAATGCAAAAATCAATAAATTAAATTCTTATTTTCCATATTATAAATTTCGGCGCACGAAATCTAACCGTTCGCTCTCGTCGGCAGCCTGGGAAACCTCTTCCAATTTCTGGGTGGTGATTTTCAACTTCTCCTCCGAACGTTCGAGATCTTCCTCGATCAGCTGGATCCTTCTGTTGAGGGCAGCCACTTCACCCTCAGCCTGTAGAAATATAATAAGGAATCAATAATAGTTGCCATACTGCCATAAAAGGTAGAATTATACTTTTATTAAGATCAAAGAGGAAATAAATAACCGTTCGTGCCAAAGGCAGATAAGTTTAGATCTTTATTTCAAAAGATAAAATACAAATTTTTCTTTTTAAAGATAATATTAGATTTCTTCGACGCCGAAGGCGACCCGGTCGTCGAGCGCGGGCATCCGTAGACGTTCGAATCGACAAAAAAGTCATTCCACGATCGGAAGCGCAGAAAAACCAATCTACCGTCGAGGAGGGACTCGAGCGTACGGAATCGTAACGAGACGTCTCCGTTTCCCACCGCGGAAATATAGAAAACCGAAAGAGCGTAGAAAGCGCAATCTTCCGCAGCAACGTTCCGTACCCTTCTGAGCTGAACGTTCATGATGTTGTGCAACTCGTTGGAGATGACGCTGAACTTCATCATGGTGCCGGCAGAGAAGAGGGAGGATCCGAAAGCCAGACCGGGATAACCCGAACTGGGCTGCCTGTTCCTCCGATTTCTTTCGGCTATGACTTCGGTCTGGACGCTGGAACACCGGAGCCTGGACCACTCTTCGCTCTCGTCGCTTTCCTGTCCGAAAGCATCTTCGGCTCCGTCGGCAGTTCGATCGGGAAATTCGAGACTGACGGCTTCCCTGGAAGTATGAGAATTCCTCATCTGGCAGGTGACGGACTTTCTAACAGAAATCCATCAATATCGATCGTAAGGCGCTCGTTATAAGGCTTTGGAGGCGATTGGGTTTATTAGTAGTTTATTTTGTTATAAACTAAGTGAACAGTACGCAATAATTGGCCATGGCGAAGGCGTAAGTTCAGACGAGAGATCCTACCTCGCCGGAAGCTAATGGCCAAATGACTGACGAAGTCGTCAGAGCGCTTGCGCAAAACGATCGACCAATGGCGCCGCGTAAAGCGACACCTCACCATATTTGGCTAGGGAATGTCGACGATAAGTAGAGACAAGAAAAAAAAAGGAGTCGAAATACTCGGAGTTTTTCATTCGAAAAATAATTTTAAAACAAAATGCGTTTCATTTCGCACGTTTAAGTTACAATACGCAACAAATAATTAAATTCAAATCGTCTGAAATATCTCCCGGCGATTAATTCCGCAAACCGTCTACAGATGTCGGGTCGAAGTTCGACTTAAGTTTACGAAAAATGAATTAAATAATGTAAATAAATAAGTTTAATATTCCAAAACAGATTTACGAAAATTTTTGATAAATATTTAACTCGGAGCCGTTAACAAAAGCTAACTTATTACGAAGAGACTAAATACGCGAGTATAACGAGATGTTGATGGCCAAAACTTTTATTTTTGTAAGGGACGAAGAGGCTCGGCGCGAGGTGTTGCCTCGGGACCTAAAGCTCTCAAAAAAGCTTTAACTGCGTATATTTTATTGAAAAAATTAAAAATTAAAGCTATAAAAGTTCTAAAGACGAAAATGTTCCGGTAAAAATCCGATTTGCCAGTTGAAATCTATTACATTAAAAATCGGAATCTTTTCCCATAAATACGTTAGAACTTGAACGTCGCTAATTTAAGAAATTCGAGCCGTGCAATTCTGCAGTTTACTCACTTAATGTTATTGACATTTGCTTACGATTACGAGGAAAATATGAAAAAATTGGACGAAACTATTTATATACAATTCGAAAGTGGTTTGATGCCGATTTATGCGAAAACCCAATCTTGCGCTTCTATTAAACGCGGTTTGCTTATCATTATTAAACAGAAATCCCAATCCTTCGTTCCGAATTTGATGGGAAAGACACATTTGACTTATTCTAAGCAACAAATAAGATTAATTAACAATTAAAATATCCGACTGTCGTAATCAATTTAATGTTCGCTTTTCCCGCTAGAGGCGCCCCTCAATCGGTGCACTCTAGTAGGTTTCCGAAAGAAGAGTCTTCTAAATTTAGCAATTCCCCGTGACACATTGCCTTATATTAGACTAGATTACTCCGGAAATTTTAAATTTAGCTACAAAATTTACACAGATGGATGGCCGCCATCATTTCATTTTTTGTACTTAAAATTAAGACGAAAACGAATTGGCAATTCTCAAAAATACATACATTCTGTAATGCCTTGTCCTTCTCTTCCAACTTGCTATTGGCCTGCGCCAGTTGTTCTTGTACTTGGTCCAATTCATTTTCGATCTGTTGAATTTTCTTCTGAAGAGCTCGCACTTCTTCTTCGGTCTAACAAATACAAAAAATGTCGTCAATTCCTATTGCTCGGGTGACTAAAAACAAAAAGCGCGCGCAAAAGGTCCGAAAATTCCGGCAGGTTAAAGGACGATCGCACGGATTTACAGAGACAGAAAACTAAATACTACTTACTTTTTCGGCCCGTAGACCGGCATCTCTTGCCTGCTGTTCGGCAGTTTCGGCTCTATCAACGGCGTTGTCCTTCTCCAACTTCATAGCCTGCATCTTTTTCTTGATGGCTTCCATTTTTAATTCGTTCGACCAACTTTCGGCACTTACACAAAATCAAAATAATATACAAATTCGAATAAACGATAGAGGGACTAACACCAGAAACGTGCAGGCTCCGTCGACTACAACAGGCCGAGTGAACCGAAGATAATCGCCGAGCTGCCAAGTAGTTGGGAGAGCGACTACGTCAGTATTTTCCCACACTGCACTTCCCACACGGAACACGACTTCTTAGGGGTGGGACCGATGAGTTGAGGATAACGTTTCCGATTGCTGTTTCTGGAAGCTGCGCGTATGTACATAGATTCTATCTTCTCCAATCACGGGTCTACGGGTACGGAACCATTGTGGTCCAAAGCGACTTTTTAAGTGTCGAATTTCCGGTATATCGCGAGGGAAGGACAATTTTCGAGACTAGGGAATCCTAACAATTGACAAATCCTCTAAATCCAAGCATATCTCTAGTCCAAAAGCGGAATTCGTCCATCGTCGTCCCCGCTCCCAATTGTTAAGCTTACCGAATGACTGCTTCGTTGCACGGTTGACGAGCATTGCGGGAGAGTCGAACACGCCATTCCGTTATTTTCCCTCTCAAATTTATCGTCTAGAATTTAAGGTTCTTTTTAAATTTAAAATAGTAAATGGAGAAAAATATCCCCGTTTATTGAATTAAAGCTTACTTTCTAGAGAATGCCCTCGCAGCGATTCTCTAGAAATCGTTCTCACGGCTCGGTTTTCTCAATCTTTTAGAAATATCGTAAGAATTGAATTTTACAATCCAAAAGTGTGCATTTATGACTGTTAAAATGTATATTTTTTACACTAAAATACGTAATCTGAAAATTTTACAAAACCAACAAGTTTTTAATTTGTAAAAATATACTTTTGCATTTTTTGATAGTAAAAATACATAAAATTTAGAAATTTAATAGTAAATTATGCAAGAAAACATCTGAAAGAGACGGCGAGTCTTTATGTAATTAAAAACTTAAAAAATAAAATGCAGTTTTTAAAAGCCAAAAGAAAAATAAGTTGGATGAGAAGAGGTCATACGAAAGAAGGATGACGACGAAGTGTGTGTGAAGGTGTGGTGAATAGGGGAAAGAAAGGACGGACTCGAACGATAATTTAACAAAGATAGATTTCGAGTTGAGTTGGAGGCAGGAAGCGTATGCTACAGAAGACACAATGCGCGGTGTATGTGTACAAGTCATCTAAAAATAACCCCGTTGTGTTGCAGATTTGTGATGGTTCCAAGTATGGCGAGCGCTCGCGATACGTCTACCAACACTTTAAATGTTACCTGACGTACAGTCTAACGATGACCTTTCTAGGGTTATAAAGGTCAACAACTGGAAACATTTTATCCAAACGTTTTTCTCGCCTACCGAACGACGTTGCTTTAGTTAACCCGAGTGACTTTAACCGGGACATTTGTGGGTTTCGACGAAATAATCAGCAAAAGTGCCTAATTTGGTCAACTCCGTAAATGCCGGATGTAAAATTTGAGCCTAGACCTTAATTCCAAGCTTGAAATTCAGACCTAGACTTTGTATCGCCCTTCATTCCGTTACTTCCCCCTTCGTCAAGGTCGGAATCTGAGCCAAATGTCCAAATTCCGAGGTTCCAAATGCCCCATTTATAAAAGTTCCGATATGAAAATGTAAGATTTTATGCCCAAGTGGAAAGTTGCCACGGGGAATGAATGTAAGGCTTTGTTTCAAAAAAGAAAACAGATCAAAGTGAGTAGGGCACAAGGCCGTCGCCTGATCTAGAATAGAAAATGACACCTTATCGACATATTTGACGACGTTAAGGGGTTTAAAGTGATCTGCAATTAACCTCCCACATATTATAGATGACGCTCTGACGTATTTCGCTTAAAAATACACAAAACATCGGAAAATAGAAAAGAATGATATAGATACAGATAGGATCGAGAACGGGACCCACCTTAAGACACGGCAAAGGGCAGCGAGGTCACCTAATATTGTCAAATACGAATTTTTCAACAGCTCGAACGTAGACCTCAAACTGACAAGTTTAAATGCCGAGGCAAATACACAGACAAACCACAATTTTGATCAAAGCTAAATTGGTCTTTACAAATTTTTGCTATAAACTTACACTGACATTGATGTCTGGTATAAGAATTTGAGTAAAAAATAGATATAAACTGAAGTATTTTGAGGAAAATGTAAAATAAGAAACAGGTAAATGCCCCGTTAAAGCCAGACAGAAAGAAAATATTTTAGAACGAACATGACAATTAGTCAGCATAGCCGAGTTTTGGAAAGGAAAATTGTTGTTTTGCCAAACGAAATACTAAAGTCTGCACGTTAGTGTACATTCTATTCTTTACATTTTACTACTTTCTAGAAGTCAATCGTCGTCAGTTATGAACATTCTTTCATCTTAGAGATAAAAGAATGCTCATCATCCTAGCTACCGTAGATACATCAACTCGAGGTCCCGTATGGACCAGCGATTAATTCATAGATCCTAAAACAAAAGATCATTCATTTAACACCGCATTTTTGTGATTTTAGTAAGTTTGGCTTCATTTATCGTCTCGAGAAGCATCGACGGAAATGTAACAACGAATAAACCACTCCGAAAGTTAATTTCTTTCCAATTTGGCTACCGGAATAAAAATTACAGGTTGCAAAGTTTTGGTTAGAAGCCAGCATTTCCCTAAAGAGGACATCGTTAAGTAGACACCAAACTCATGAATGAACATAAAAGTATGAAAAAAATGGGAGCGCGAGATTTTCTTACGTCACAAAACAGGAGACAGGGTGTTAAACTGACGATTTTGATATTTCAGAAAGCAATTTCGCATCAAAATCGATTAGCAAAAGGTACGAGGAGCAGCGTGACGTAAGTGGGATGGTTCTATTTCTAGAAGCGCAGATCTAGACCACAGCTGGTAAGCGACACTCCCGTACAGTGTACTGGAAATAGTACAGACAACTGTACACTAAGCAGCCAGGATACAGAATGCCTCCTTTACTTTTCTTGCAGTGTCAGTTAAAACGAAAATTCTACTTTTAGAAAGTACGCGCGATGCGTTTTTAGGGTATTTTACTACTTCCTAATTTGCGAAATTTGAATTTTTCTCTACCACGATAACCCAGAAGAGTGGGTTATTCTTAACTTTTAACCATAATAGTCTAACAAAAGACGTACCGTCGACCCATTGTCTATTTCTGTGAAGAAAAATTCCCGTTTGCCTTTCAAGGCTTCTCGCTCTCTACGTAAACAGTTCGCAAGGGAGACGCTCAGATACGTAAAACCAGCCGTAGTAATCGGTAGAATTGTGTAATTCGAGTCATACGAGGGGTGGAACGATGCTATTTTTATATTAAAGTTTAGACGACACGATGTAAAAGCGGAATACAAAGAAAGGAAGAATTTTCTACTTACCTATTCCCGCAAAATCTGATTTAAAACACGAGTCCACCCACAACTCGAAGTCATCGTTAGACGATTAACTCCACCAAGACAAATTTTGAAGATATTAGTGATTTAGAATATTTCATCACAATTTTCCAATTCTGAGAATCGAGTCTTTATAATCAATAAGACTACATTTGTCAGTTTATAAAATTTATTTAAATGCCGAATTATAGAAATTTTATAAAAAATAATAAAAATAAATATTCAATAATCACAAAGTACCATTTTTTAATATTAAAATCGCAATTATTCAGATTTGAAGTGAAAATTTACCATACATTTCCTATTTTAGCTGCTATAAACCGGACACAATTAAAGGAAATTAATTAATTCACGGGTTAATTTGGAAAGGAGAAGAATAAAATTAAGTGAAACCGAGAAGATGGCAATTCCGGAATTTTGACAGAAAAAATTATCGCGAAGGTGAGAGAGGGCGAGAAATCTCGCCTTTCTCACCGCGGTTACGACACGAGATTTATCGGAAGCGCCATTCTTTTATACCGAGTAAGGTGATGGGAAGGCGAAGATGAACGAAGTGGGACGAGCTTTAATCTCAGTTATTTAACCTTTCGGCACGGCCTCCCCAAGAAACGTAACGAACCTGCTTGGAGTGCGGCGCACAGAAGCCAACGAAAATCCTCCGCGAAATGTGGTAACGGATGAGTGGGCGCGTACGAATTAAAAGTAAACGGCGTAGCTTCGAGTACATTAACGTTCACCGCGGACAATCGGTTTTGCACCCATTTTAGCAATTGGAAATTCTACGGAAGAGCGGCAGTCAACAAACTATTATGATCATATGGCTTTTCGCTGGTATTCCGGAGGAGCCACGATGTAGTCGCTCAAACTGAAGAAAGTGGAACTTCGAGCCAAATACCTGGAAAAAACGATTATAAATTAATTGTTACGAGTTACGTATAAAATTAAACAGTAATTTTATTAGGTTACGAACCGGTGGTTTATCTGGTTTAGAAAAAGAAAAGTACGGATAAGACGGTTTGTGGCTGTTGGTTTCCGTGGTTTAAAGATTAAGAACGAAGCCTGAACAAAAATTAACTTCTGTAGAAACAAATTACATTTCCGCCACATTTTTAAAAGCAAAATGTACCAAAATACCCGGCGCGCAATACAAAATGCCTTCTGTACTCTCCATATTTAATTTGTGGTAAGCATGCATTTAAGAAACCGATCGTTCCGTTTGGTACCGGTATTACCAATCTTAATATTAACGTTTGTAGATTCGGAATCTCCCGGTTAACAACTGGGTTAAGAAGTTCCCTCATTAGAAGTTTTATGAAAAAATCCCCAGTTTTCCCCTTAAGAGAGGGCCAAGTTTTTCCCGTATAAAATGTTACAAAACTTAAAACAGCTGAAACTACGAAAATTTAGTAATGGCGACTGTATTGGAGGCTGCATTAATAATCAGGATAGATTAAATCTAGTTCGAGTTCGGCAAGTTCTGCCGAATTTGCACCAGGAGGTGTGAATTAATTTTGAGTATCTACATGGACTCGTTATAATTTTAATATCCAGATTTAGAATAGACCCGTGTAAATTTTTTAAAAATAGATTTTGGAATACCCGAAAATTATTCCAATCGTTATTGGGTGAATGAAACTTTTGAAAAGTTTTAGAATGCCTACAACAACTTGCCGACAACTTGCAAGCTTCTACAACTATAAATCTATCATGTTATGGTAAGTGTAAATTAGTTAATAGTTAAATAATAGCCATACACAAAGTATTTAGTAGAAACACACCACAAAAACCTCACTAGACCTATTGTAACCGGAAGAAAAAAGGTTTGCGAACATTTAAAAAAATTTTTGTCACCGGACCAAAGTGAGGTTTTGTGGTTGTTTCGACTACGTTGTACCGTCCGGTTTTATTGGCAGAACCTACGACTTATCGCAGAGCATTTCGATTTCAAAAGTTAACGCAGACTTAAGCCGAGCAGAATACATCCGCACGGTCCTTCCCGGTCCCCGTTGGATTTACTAAATCGCCCCGTGCAATGATTTTCTTGCACTTTGGAAACTAATAAAGTACACTAGTTCCGTTTACTCAATTTATAAATTTCCATCATCTCTGGAATTCCTAAGTCCTTTAGTCCAGACTGTGTAATATCTGCATAATCAAGTAGCCAAGTTCTGGTCTGATAATTATCAAACAATAAAGCCAGATTAAATAATTAAACAATTTATAACACTAAATACTTGTTTCGAACAAAATCTGATAGTTTAGAATCAAGCCGGAGCATTGGAAATGAATTAAATATATACCTTGCATTCTTATCAATCTGAACTAATTATTGTAAGAAGTCATTTGGATTACTAGGGATGTATATAAAGAAAAACAACCCAAAGAAACTGGAGAGAAATTTGATATGTTTTTAAAAATTAATCTACCATTTATTTTTTGTTTTCTTAGGAAGAGTTAGTGGAAAAAATGAACAGGTTCAGGTTAGGAACTATACCCTGTATACAGAAATTTCTTCACTAGTAGAGAATTTTGGGAGCAAATTAATAATGTTCTGACTTTTCCAGGACAGGCAAGATAACTCTAGATGCAAAATAAAAGAAATTTTGATTTTTCCATAAGGCAGGGACTCAACTAAAGTAAGCTAAGCCTTACCGATATACAGTATAATCACTTAATTTTGATAAGATTACAATAAATATGCATTTCACCAATTAAAAAATGCATCTCAAGATACGCAAAGTCTATTATGTGAATATAACAACATTTACTACAGATTTTGTGAACACACAGTTTCTTTCGGGACATGGTGCCTTTTTAGAATATCTTCGTAGATTTAATGTCAATGATGATCCAGTGTATCAATTTTGTCAAGAAAGCATACAAACTGCCACACACGTGCTTTTTAGTCATCCTATCTTTGATGCAATATGTAGTATATTTGGATTGAAAACTCAGTCTAATGATAGTGCAATAATTTATAATAAATATTATGAAGAATATACATAAATATTTACTGCTACATAATACCTAAAGTAATATTAAATATCAGTATCACACATGTAAACCACTTGAAATCACTATTTGTTAACTTTAGAATGCATTTTATACTTTTATCTCTCATTTTAATACTTGCATTTAATCTAATTATATATTTTGTATTGACTATATTCAAATGTACTAATTATAAAATGTCGTAAATTGATACCTATGCTGTACGTATGTGATGCAGAGGTTGTGTACGGGTGTGTACATAAATAAAAAGTTATGTGAACGTAAAAGCTATTTGGAGCTGTCATATCCTGTTTAAACCGAAGTATCAAGCACGTGACATAAAAGCTATTTTATATATTAACAGAAGAGTTACCTCAGAAAATCATGGATATGTGTGAGCAACAACTGTACACTTTTTTCATCCAGAGGTGTGTAAGCTAACATGCTTCCTAATTTCACTGAAAATAGAAAGAATATATATAAATTTCAAGCTATAATACTTTAAATAGACTTAAAACATAAATAATTATTTTTTGATTATACCGAACAATCGTAAAAGGTGGACAGAACCGTAAATTTGCGACATCGGTGCATCCTGATGTTCGGCAAGGATCTAAAAGAGAATTTCATTATAAAAATAAATTTTACATAAATGTAACATCTCTGTCATGATAATCACTTCATATTAATGAAATAATACATACACTGCTTTAAAATAAATTTGGAATATTTTCTAAAAGAAATTTTTAAATTAAATTATGAAAGATAAGTTGTCTTTTGTTTAAGAACTGTATATTTAAGTCATTACAAAGTAACTATTTACTAGTTACTTTGTAAATTTAACATAAGAAATGCTAAGATAATAGTTTGTCTTACCTGTAGTGTCAATGAATAAACAAATGCAATTTTTATGAAATACATTAGATGAAGACAATATGACACTGATATGTTTAGAAGTAGCATACTATAGAATAAAGCTATGCCATTCCACATAAGATACCAAAATTTATTGCATACTGTTTATCACATTGGAGTCACAATTATTTTAGAAGAAAATAAAGCAGAATGTTTTATTGTTGACAGGACTCAAGAGTAATGCAGAATGCTTTTTTCTTTTTTAACACAAAAAGTAATATTGTCAGTTTAAAAAAAATCACTAAGTTTTTGTAACTTAAACAGATCAGCTTTAAATTTCAAAATTTTGTAGTTACTATTTTTTAATATTTATTTAAAATAATTTATATAATAAGACTGTTATGAAAATAACAAATTAATATAATACAAAGTGAAAAATTCAAACCACCGAAAAAATAATGTATGATAATGGCTGATGTAAAGGCCAAATATGATCATAAAGTAAGACAAACATAAAACAAGCATCCTTGTAACTGCTTATTCCCTCACATAAATGAAAAGATAAAGTTTAGTTTGTCATGCAAGACCACCATCACATCTCCTCATCTCTTACCTCTTGACTAAACTTTATATTGGTGTCCACAGTGGGCACATTTTGTCAAGCTGTAGTTAGAAATTGAAAAAAGGAAAAGAAAGAATGATGATGATAAATATTTAATGGCACAATACTAAAAAGATCAAAACTGAACACTGTACACACAGTCTTCCAAAAAATAATATGTACTGAAATTAATTAAAAAGGAAATGTTTTCAACCTCTTTCAAGTGTCAATTGTGATAGAGCATAACTGGGCTCTACTAAGAGATGCATAGAATTAAAGGGCGCAGATATGACATCTCTAATAGTAAACAAGTAACACTACTGACTCAATATATGAGCGAGCCTGCCCAAGGTATCGATCATCTGGGATAAGGCAAAACTGATAAGGAAAGTCTGATGTTCAGAAACTAAGAATCTAGGAAGTCTGGGAAGTTTTCAATGCAGCAATCAATGGGAATTGCACTATTTGTGAGAAAATATCCATTGCATGGCAGTCATTGGTTAATAACCCCTAAAGGAAAGTAAATAAACAATTTTAAAGCAGGATGGTACTGTATGTACTGTACATAAGTTATTATAGTATACATAGATTAAGCAGTACATTTAGCTTCTTGCCAAAAAATAATTTTAAAGTTTAATTTTTTATTGTATAATAACTGTATGATATATGTAAAATGTAACTCTTGTTAGGCGTTCACTTGATTCCAATGCATATTACAGGCTAAAAAAAGTCAAATGATGTTTAGTTTTACTTTGTGTATGTTTCAACTTTTGGAGATTCGTATAGTAAACAGATCTTTCTCACAATCAGATTTACAACATTAACAACAACAGCTATAATATTAAGTAGTTAATAAATAAATATTCTACATTATAAAAAGTTGAGGAAGAAAACAACCAGTCACTTTAAACAAAATCCACAAAATAAATGCAAATAAAATAAGTGGTCAAGAACAAATCAAAGTCAGGCCTCCCTTGCAAGTTAACATGCAAGACAGGCATGACGCCACATTAACATGTCCAAAAATTTGAGAAAGTGCTCTACATGTTTGTGTGTCATTTATAGAAATAAGGTTAAATCTGATTAATTTTCCAAGACACTTCTTCAATAAAAATTTCTACAGTTTAGATAAAATGTTTAAATTTTTCAAAAAAATGTGCCCAAAGTTATTAGTTGCCTCTTGATGATGCAATGTTCCTTTTTCCTTCCATATTGTTAGAGTATATGTCCAGATATTAAAACACCTTAAACATCAGTGCTTTTTAAGGTGTTTTACTGTCTATCTACTGTTGCAGTTTTTTTAGTTAGAGTAAGTGTGTTATTTAACTATTAATATTTAATGTGTGTGTGATTTGGAAAGTTCTCAAAATCGAATATAATAAAATAGATAATCTGGTTGAATTATATTTTTATTTTTTGTTAAAATTTTCTCTGAAAATAACATACTTATTCCAGTGGTGTTCTAATATCTTCATCCCAGAAGAAAAAGCTGATTTGTCTGGTTATGCAAAATAGCTGATAACCTCAGCAATGATCTCTTCATTTGTGCAAAATTTCTTGCCTGCCAGAGTTTTCTTCAGGTTTGGAAAAAGGTGAATATCACTAGAAGCCAAGTCACAGGAGGATATGGAAGATGGGAAAAGGTTTGGAAGGTTGGCGAGATTTTCCTAGATGAGGCAGGCAGAATGCTGTTGCATTATCTTGATAAAAAATGATTTTTCTTCTTCTTCATATGGGACTGTTTCTCTGCAATATCAGTCTTCAATTTCTCTAACAGATCACACCAATAAGTGTTAATGATGGTCTTATTCAACTAGTCAATAAAAATCCATTGGCATCCCAAAAGATGGATGCCAAGACTTCCCTGCTGTAGGGACCACTTTCTCTTTCTTTTGGAGTTGGTGATGATGAATGTTTCAGCTGTTTATACTGTTCTTTAGACTCAGAGGTATAGTATTGGATCCACATCTTATCTGTGGTCATCAACCAATGCAAAAATTCTTATGGATTCCTCTGGTAGATATCAAAACATTTCTTGGCAGTTGTTGTTCACATATATTTTTGTTCAGCAGTGACCTCAGCAATTTCCTGCAGTTTCAAGTGGTGGTTAGCCAGCACCATATTGTGGATTTTGACAACATTTTCTGGGATAACAGTGATTTCAGATTGTCTGCTGTGACTGTTGTCTTCCACACTTTCTCAGCCAAGTTTGAAAAGTGTCACCTACTCACTTATCATTGAATTTGACGGAACAGACTCCTTTAAAACTTGATTCAGTTTGGCTTTAATCTCAGTAGCATTTAATAATATAAAAAATTTTTATAACAAAATCTTGTAACAGAAGGTGCCATACACAATTTTAATTATTATAATTAATAATATAAATGTTATTTTTTAAAATTAAATCTCATAACAACTGAGAAAGTTATGAAATTCATTTCTAAATTTTTTCAGAATGAAAGAGATCATATATAAAAACTTAAAATAAATATAATGGAACTGTTTACACTCAAAAATGTTTGTAATTTATAATAAACAACATGGAGTAAGAAAGGTGTTCTGTGTGCATGCCAGTGTCAAAAAACAGATAACTCAAGACAAATTTATTATACAGTAAAGAAAATTATATATCAGTCTTCCACGGTATAGAAATAAGGAATTCTAGGCTCTTATCCTCTCACACACAATCATTCATGATGTTTGAAGTATCAGAAAGGGAACATATCAGAGAAGAGTTATGCACACCTTTTCCAGAAATTTTCATCCAAGTAATTACATCATTACTGAAATAGACTAATGAGACTGAGCTAAGTTGACTTCTAAAAATATTTACTACTACAAATATTGGTACTGTATAATGAAATCATTTAAATGATGCAATAGAATTAGTGATAAAGAAATAAGATGCATAGCACTAATTATGACATATTACATCAGAAGTATCCTACTTTTAAAGATACTAAAATGCCCCCAAAAAAGTGTTTCTTAATTCAATTAAGTTGTGACGTACTGCAACTCTCTGATAACAAACAACAAACTGCAATCATTTCGTTTGTTAAAACAACTTGTTTATTTCATATTAATGTTTTTGAAGTCAAAAAACTTAAGCTTTAAAAGTTCTCAAACCTTAAATTCAGAAAGCTTTCCTGTTTAAATTTATAGACAGTGAGAATTCAAAGAGAAATAAATCATGCTGACTTTGCAAACATTAATATCATGTTTACTGTAATCTAGTGCACACTCCAATTTTCAAAACATGGTGACAAAAATCTGTTTGCTGGCAATTGTAATGCACACTTGCACTAAATACTGATGTTGCAAAAGTAATCCTAAGAAAATAATACCAAGAAATTTAGTGAAAGTAGGAAATAAAAAAAAACCATACAGAGGATGTGAAAACAAGCAAAAATGGACACAAAGCATGGAGAAAAAAAAGGGAATTGGAAAGGTTCTAGCAATGATAGTGCATGGAAAAGCTACATGTGAAGTTTTCAAGTTTATACTTGAATCTAATGAGCTTTGGTTGCAAATCACACTGTAACTTTGGAGATAGAACTCAGCCAAAAAGACTGTATTAGATTCAAGTAATATATATGGTGTTTCAAAAGTGTTTGGATACATTTCACAGGCTTATAGATGAAAGTCCAAATTTAAAAAAGTTGATAACTATGTTTTAATCTTAATAACTCACTAATTATAATAGAGAGGTTGCGGCCAAAGTTTCAATCGCAAAAATGTGAACGTCCAATGTTTAGCGCGGCCATCCTATAAGCCTAGAGTTTGACAATGGTGTTTGGCACATTGAGCATGATTCCAATGACATTCCAAATGTCATTGTCAAACTCTAGGCTTATAGGATGGTAGTGCTGAACATCTGACGTTCACATTTTTGCAATAAAAACTTCAGCCGCAACCTCTCTAATGAGTTATTAATCATCAAAGTGTAATGATGTCACTTTGGTTTTTTAAGTCTAACAGTATAACATATCAGCAATACCTTTCCATCTGTAAAACATCTACATGCACATTCTTGAGAAAATAGATTAATATAAACACAACAATTAACACCTAAATGCTAATTCCAGCACCAAATGAACAAAAAATTTTAATGCGCGAAGGTTTTTGGCCGTCTTTTAGAGGCCCTCCTCAGGAATGTATAAAACACATAGAAAAAACAGTTCTATCATTTGAAAACTTCTTGACGTTTTCAAATGATAGAACTGTTTTTTCTGTGAAGAAGGAAAAACCAACCGATTTGGTGGTTTATGCAGTGTAATAGTTCTTTCAAGAAGGGTTGATCTCTTGGGCTGCAGTCAAGATTGTCTTCGCATGAGTTGGTTGATGTAAAATCGGCAAGTTGATCTGTCAGTCATTTCCACTTTGTGTACAATGTTTCTGGCTTTGTGATTGATTGTTCTTGACTGTTCTTGAATTTTGAGAGCATTGATGTTGTGCAAAGATCAACTCTTTAGTTGTAAAATTTCATTCCTGGGCTCCATGCTTGCAGTTGAATTGCCTCTCCATTTTGATGTTGTGCTCTGTTGGATACTTTAATGACAACAATAGGTTGATAGATGTTTAAATCTTGCATCTAAAGAGTTTGGCTGGAGAGTCAAATTTGGATTTTTCTCCAGATGTATGTCCAAAGTGTGTTTTGTTTCCCTCCCCTTTTAACTTGAGGAGTGCTTATTTCAGTGTGTTGATGAATCATTCCGTTTGCCTGTTGGATTGTGGACGATAGTGCAGAAAAAAAATGTGCTTGATCCCATGTTGGTCATAGAATCTTTTAAATTTGTATGAGCTGAACTGCGTTCCATTATCATTAAAAAGAACTTCTGGCAGTCCACGATGAATAAGGAGATTCTGCAGCATGCTGATCATTGCTAAAGACGTAGTTTTATCCATGCTGATGATTTCTGAATATAAATAACAACAACTCAAAGCCCGAATAGTATATATACTAAATTGCCAAACGATCACCTAAATATCAGGTTATTATACTGCCAGCGTAACTGGCAAGCGCACCGCACGGCAAGCGGAGGTTACGGGTTCATGCCCCATCCCGGGCCAGTTCTTTTATTCCAGAAGGTTCTAAAATTAATTTAATAATTTATTTATTTAATTTTAATTATTAATTTACTTAAGAGATAGCACTTAACGCCTACCTCTAATGACAAATTACTTTATTCTAATCATTTAATTAGCCATATAATAGCCCGATATTTAGGCGATCGTTTGGCAATTTAGATTTCTGAATACTTGGAATAGGGATCCATCATGATGAGAAAACTATAGCCTTGGTAAGGTCCCACATAGTAGAAGTGGATAGATTGCCATGGGGTAGCAGGTTTTGGTCAAGAGAAGAGTTTGCAATTTATTGATTGTTTGGCTGCTGCGATACTTGGAAAGCATTGCGATACTTGGAAAGCATTGACTCAATGTTGAGGTCCACATTTGTCCAATAAACATAGTTGTGAGCTAGAGATTTTGTGTGCTGGATGTTGAAATGTCCACGATGTAGAAGTTTAAGTACCATACATTGCAGTACTGTGAGAATAATGTGTTCATTGTAGAGGAGACATCGCTTTTCAGCGCTGAGTTTATCACATCAACAGTAAGATTGCCAAATTCGAGCCCAATCAGAGGACTCTCAAAGCTTGTTGACATTCGGCCACTTTGAAGTAATATAGTGCCAACTGTTTGAAAGTTGATCCTTTTTTATTTGCTCGTACACTTTGTCGACGGTTACTGGAAGTTGGGATGACATGGCTGTAAGGTCCATCTTGGCTTGGATGATTGCCATGACCATTTCTTTATCCCTTAATAATTAAGCAGAGATGAGGCATGACAAGGCATCTGTTTGTTTGAATTTGGTAGTTTTCCTATATTCAATCTTGAAGTTGTATCCAAGAAGACTCATTGCCCAGCACCGCAAACAGTTGCCAGTGTGTGTCAGAATACCTTTCTTGTTGCCAAAGATGGCAAAGAGAGGTTTGTGGTCCATGAGAAGAATGAAAGGTCATCCATAAATCATCTTGTAGAATTATGAACAGCAAAGATGAATGCAAGACCCTCTTTTTCGATTTGACTATAGTTTTTCTCAGCTGGAGTGAGCAATAGCCTTGATTGATCTGTTGGGCAGGCAGTGTTGGATGATGGCACCAAGCCCCAGGCTTGATGTATCAGTTACAACAATTATTTATATCGAGCATCAAATCATAGTGATTGAGAATCTGACTTCAGAATGTCCTTGAAGCACTGGAAGGCCTGTTGGCATTTGTTTAAAGACTGCCACTTTCAGTCTTTCTGGAGTAATTCCTCTAGTGGTTGGCAAATTTGATGCATGTTATGGATGAAGGTTTGGTAGTATTGAGTTGTTCAGAAAGTAAGTTCATTTTTTTTACCACTAGATGGATTAGTCGTATTTTTCCCGCCATTTTCATTCTAAACCATATTATCATTATATATTTTGACAGCTAACATTTTAAGGCTTATTTGTAAAAAATGTTGTTTGTATTTGTGCAATTGTTTATTTTTTGTGTCCTATCAAATATGGAAGATCGAAAGCAGCATTTTTTGCATATTTTGCTCTTTTATTACCTTTTTGGTAATAAAAGGTAAGAATGCTGTTCAAGCAAGAAAAAAAATTGTGTGATGTGTATGGAGAAAATGTATTGACAGAACGACAGTGCTAAAACTGGTTTACAAAATTTCGTTCTGGCAATTTCAATACGGAAGATGCACCACGTTCTGGATGGCCAGTTAAAGCCAATGAAAACAAAATAAAAATGAAATCACTAAGAGATTAAATTTGTCAAATTAAACTGTTTATGACTACTTGAAACAAATTGGTTTCATTTTAAAGCTTGATGTATGGGTTCCACAATGTTCTTAAAGAGAGATGTTCTCTTTGGTGGAATTTTAAGGAATTTTTTTTGGAGCTTTTACCAGACAATTTAACAATTTATTCGAAAGTGTACTACCATTGAGTAAATAAATTGAGTAATATCATCAACAGAAAAGGCGGCCAGAATTGATTGACAAAACAGGTGTAGCGTTTTACCACGATAATGTCCAATTTCACACAAGTTTGGTAACTTGCCAGAAACTGTTATAACTTAGATGGGATGTGCTATCACACCAACCATATTTGCCAGATCGAGCACACTCAGATTATTACTTGTTCTGGTCTATACAAATTTTATTAACTGTAAGACATTTACTTGAAATGACAATGTCAAAAATCACTTGAATGAGTATTTAGTAAGCAATGACCAAAACTTTTATGAATGTGAAATCATGCTACTACCAGAAATGATGACAACAGGTATTTGGCTAAAATGGTCAATATATAATTCAATAAAACATTTATTATAAAAATATTGTGTTTTTTTTCATGGAAAAATCAAACCTACTTTCCGAACAACCCAATAGTTTACTATACTGAGGAATGAGCAAAGTGTCAATAGATCTGTTGGTGGTGGCATATTGATGATAGCGTCAATCTTACTGATGATGTAGCCTAAATATTTGATGGAATCCTTGAAGAATGTGCACTTCTCCAGATTCGGAACCCATGTTTGTGGATATGAAGGAAAACCTCATGGAGATGTCTGTGATAATCATCCTCATTGCCACTAACAATGACTTTATCATCATCTAGATAGCAAAGGCAAACAACAGTCCCAAGGCCAGGAGTCCATAACAGGTTGGAAGATGCCCAGAGCCAACTTCATTCCAAATGGAAGACGTTGGAATTCATAGAATCTGCAGTGTGTTGCAATATTGCAGAGTTTCTTGGAAGTGTCTTTGAGTTCCATTTCCATATAGGCATCAGAAAAGTCTATTTGTGAGAATGTTTGACCACCATTGAGCTTGGAGAAAATATCTTCTGTAAGTAGTAACAGATGTTGATTAAGCCAGAATGTGTCATTGAAACCCACTGAGTAGTCTGTGCACATTCATGATGATCTGTTCAGTTTTGTAATTACTATTATGTGAACAATCCATTTGACATAGTCAATGGGTTTGATGACTCATGTTCTGCAGGCAATCGGGTTCCTCTTCCACTTTCAGTTGAGAGGTGTATGGAACTGATCTGGCCTTGAGTTTGACAGGTGCGACATCCAGCTTCAACATTAATGAGCTTTTTGTTACCTTGCAGAGTCCCAGTCCTACCTCAAAGACTTCTGGAAAGATGCATTGCAACGATTTGATGACTTGAAGCTCATTGTTTGACTTCTGACCAACGCTGACATTATAGACCTTAGCAGCAAAAAATTGAAAGTGGTGCATAGCATTGATCCTGAGGAAGTTGATAGCTCCTTTCTTTGCTATATAGAACAGTTCTTCTTTGCAGACTTTGTTGTAACAGAAGGTGGTATGTCCTTTCCCTAAAAATATTGGCAAAAGAGTACTTCCATTATTAGATTTGGTTCTTTCTGGTGTGGGTCATCCAATGTCATCATATGTCGTTTCATTAACAATGTTAATTTCAGAACTGCTGTCAAGATAGAAGTTGACTGCATGTCCATTAACCTCAATCAACACTTTAAGCAGTCATCAAACGTTTAGAAAATTTTGAATAATTCCTACCCTGATGGAGCACACTTGCTTTTTCTTTTGTGGTTGTCAACATAATTTTTCCAAACGTCCTACATGATTGCATTTTTGGCATTTGTGGCAGTCTTTGTACCAATGCCACTCACCACTACATTGCTTGCAAGATTTCAGTGAATGATTTGCTCTCTTGGTCTTTTCTTCCTTAGGCAAAGCCTTGGCGCGGATGTTATTAACAAGACATTCTGTTTCCTCATACAATTTGTTTTCAGAATGCATCGCTATAAACTCTTTGCAGTCATTCGAATCATCGAATGTAATGCTTTCTCTATTTGAATTAAGCTTCTGGAGAATTTTAGCATGTAGTGACTCACGGGCTTTTGACTTATGTCCAATGAGAACAACGAGACAAAAGAACTGTATTTCCATCTGAGCATGGATGTTATATTGTTGCCGGGCTGCTGTCACTCGGTTCTTCGTGAAATGGCGAAAGTCTTTCACCATTGTTAATTTCCAATGCACAAATAATCATAGTGGTCTGTAAAGATTGAACATTTCTTGCTAAAAAGTTGATGGAAACGTGAAGTAGTTTCCTCATAGTCAAAGTCTGTAATACACTTCAGTATACAGTATTTATTGTACTCGCTGAAGGTGAATGCAGAAAGTTTAGTCATAAGAAACTTGACTTTCTCCTGGTCAGCCATCTTGGATGCTACACAGTCCAAGGAGAACTCAAAATGACGTAACCATTTGTTGAATTTTTAGTCATCATCTTCAGTGGGTTGGAATTCTGGTTCCTGAGGATGTTGATGAAGGTGATGAGAAGGTGTGTGTGTGTGTCTGTGAGAACTAATGTCTTTGATAAGTTTGTCCTCTGAATGACATGTGGCCTCCTGTTGTTGATAGGATGCTTCTTGTTGTTCTACAAGTAATGATTTTATGAGTGATTTCACTAATTCCAGGTCTATCGCCGTATCCTTAATCCTCACTGTCACTGTTACGATCTTATGGTATAAAAAGATCTCTAACACTAATCGTAAAATTTCCATTTAATCTCTCACAAAGAGCTACATGTTAGTTGGTTATGACAGTCCGGAATGGACTCCAGATACGTATTGCTCGTTCAACCGACCCAAACAAAAGACATCCCTGAATCTCCCACCCACAAGCAGGTGTAACCTGCTCGGACCCCTGGTCATCAGGCTTTCACACATGCAAAAACAACCAACCCAACAAATATAATTAGTATTCAAAAAATAAATTATGCAATACATTTGAATAAGTAAGGTGTATTATTCTAGCTATAACTTGCTTCTCTGTATCTGACATTTACATAGTTCTTTTCTTCCTCTATCAACAGTGACTATTGAAAGTGTTCCTATTTCTTGAAGATACTGATGAACTGCTTCAATAGTATTCAACCTGGATTAATTAATTGAATGAAAGAAAATAAAAATGAGCTGTTTAATAAATAAATTGTGATTAATAAACAAATCTATTTACTGATATATCTTATAATTATCAATTTTCTGAAACCATGTTTTCTTAATTTCTATGATTCACAAACCCAAGTTGTGCTACTATTTTAACACTTGGTGGTTTTCCATCTTTATATAGTTGATATGAGCACTATTGCACGTTTCGGGCATTACCCCTCTTCAGTCAACTAAATATTAAGAAAGTATAACTTTCTTAATACAGTAGGGCGTTGTTTATCCGAATCAATTGGGGACTGGGGTTGTTCAGAAAATCGATATTTCGGATAACCGATTATGTATGAAAAAATATATTAACCTACACCATATTGAAATTTTTCTCTGTTGCGTGTCGCTTCGTGTTGAATTTTCGTCGATGTTAAGCCTAACAAAGACTATTGTATCGTTAAAAATTATTTTTTTATTTTGTACAAACAAAATAAATATATTGAAAAATATAAAAACAATAATAATTTAGTATCAAAAACGTAAAATATTTGAGTAGCCCAAGACATAGTCAAAGATTGCAGCGCCACAGCACTGGCGAAAATTTAAATTTGCCGACTGGAATTCTTTCGAATAATTGACGTTTCGGATAAACGACGCTCTACTGTATTTCCAAAATTAAATGTAAAATAAATAAATAAATAAAGTAGAGCATCGATTATTCGACCCCTGATCAACTGTCACATCAGTTAACCGACCACGTTCTAGTCGGCAAATTCAGATATACACTGGTGATGTGGCGCTACAATATTTGGCTGTCTTGGCTACTTTAATATTATTTTTGTTAAATTTTGCATGTTTTAGCTGGCAACACTGTCTCGACCATGAAAGGGAGGCCAGTATTTAAACGAGGCTTAATTTTTTAACTTTTAACAATACAATAGCGACGATTATTATTTTAAAAAATTTTGTTAGGCTTAACATTGATGAAAATTCAATGCGAAGTAGGTTAATAGCGATGTACTAATATACTAATTACATGGGATATACTAATATACTATGCTAATAATGTATTTTTTCATACTTTTCAGTTATCTGTTTTTTCAGTTATCCGACCAACTCCAGTCCCCAATTGAGTCGGATAATCGATGCTCTACTGTATATATACATATATATATATAAAACACCAATAATTCAATAAAACTATTAAAATTTAATACATAAATAAACATTTTTGACTATATTCAGTGGTTATCATTAGGTTGTAGAACGGAATATCTAACATAAAATGTAATACACAAAATTTAAAAATAAAAGATGTTCTATTCTACAACTATTAAATATGGTTGAAAACATAGTTTATGTATTAAATGTTTAATATTTTTATTGGATTATTGGTTCTTTTTGTGTTAAATACAATTCTTTCATCCAGTTTCATCTATAGATTGGTGTATATTAACATAAAATACAATTATCAATATAAATAGAAACAAATATGGTTTAGATTCCAATACTTCTTTATGTAGAGACAAAATATAAATATCAATACAACACAAAATGTTTTCAAAATTTCTCTCTTTAATTTCAGATAAGCTTGTTTAATAATTACACTTTAATTTTAATAATAATGATTTTAGACTCATTTTAATTTACAACTTACCTCTGCATATTGTGGTCTTTCAAATTTATACAGTAGTTGGCTTCCTAGCATTACATTAAAATATTCCTTAATTCCATTTGTTACTTCTAACAATGCACTTTCTCTAAAATAGTTATAATAAAACTTAATAAATACATGTAATGCAATTTAAAATTGACTTACAACAAAAGAAATATTACTTATTAGGAGATATTCCTCTTCCAGATGTTTTGTGCTTCATATATTCATTTAATATCTCCTCGACAGTTATTCGAGCAGGCAGTTGAACAAGCTATATTTTAAATATAATATAATACATTACAAAAAAAAAAAAAAATTGAAATAAAATAAGTTTGTTACTTTTTTTTTATAATTTAAGTCTTTGTAAATTTGAAAATTAACCTTTTTCTGACGAGTAATTAAGTCCCAGTCATCGACAAGCCACGGTTTCAATTCATCTGGCATTCGTACTTTAATTTCAACTCTGGTTAAAAATGCTTCCTCCTCAGAAATAATTAAATTATATCAGATTATCAGAAAAATTTTGTTTTAATATTACTAGACATATTGTAAGAATATTTACGGTCTCTACGTGTGGATCGAGTCGTCTCTTCTTCCGAAGATTTTCTGCCGTTCCCTGTTCACTCTGCTGACTGGTTGATGCGGAACCCCCTGACCTTCCACCCTGTTGCACTGACAAGATAATGATATGTATGAGGAAATAATAATAATAAAATATAAACTTTTGCTTTAGATATATATCTAATTTGAATAGAAAATGCCTTTCATAAGATTAAGTCTAATACTTATTAAATATACTAATGAATTCAGCAGTTATCGTCAGCTTTTGATACAAACAAATGACATTTGAATGGGTTAGTTTTGTCATAGAATATTTGATTGAATTTGAAAGATAGGCAATTTGTATCTATGAATCACATCTTTACATTTAAGTTAATGTAGCATGAAAACAAACTTAAAGCTTACTTTTATAGAAATTTAATTTATTAAAATTTAAACATTTTCAAAGTTTTATAACATTACAATATCAGAATACCTTTAAGGATTCAAGTTAACATTTAGTCAGTAGTATGGATTTATGTTCAAGTTAACACTTTACCATAGAAAAATGAGCATAAAAATATCCAGTGACACATTGCTTAACTTTTCTGGCAACATTTAAAACTGATTGTGGCACCATCTATTATGATATTTTACTAAAAAATTTATACATAATTATTATAAAATGGCAAAAAGCTTAATTTTGAGGAATGAATGAGTTTTATAAAAAAAATTGTAAATGCTAATAATGAGTAAAATCTTCATTAAGTCCAGATATGACACACAATCCCCTCAATCTTCAACCACCAAATTTTAGCAGCATAAATCCCCTTAATAAACAAACTTCCATGCAAAATTTCACAAATGTTTGAAAAAACACACGTGACTGCAATGCTGGAGCAGTGCATACTCATCATGTTTACTAACACGTGTAAATGTTTATATGCAAACAGATCATTAAATGTTCCATGAATAAAAAACAAGTGTAGGCTTGTAATATATCTATATGTTCACCTATCTGTTCTTGAAAGTGATATTGATGTCAAGGAAGTAGGCATCAGTGTTGCTGTATTGGTCTAGTTTTAATAACAAGTGAAATGAATGGTTAAATGTGTACAATAGTTTGCTTATATCAGCTTAGACTTTCATATAAATAGAATATCATCCACATAACACGTGTATAGGATGATATGTAGTATAAACTCAAGAACCTCAGTGCCTCTATAGCTTATTATCAAAATGTTAACAAACAGTAAATGTAAAATTGACACAAGTAGTGCTCCAGGAATATATTCTATCTCTAATAATATTAATAATAGGTTTGATCATTGCCTAACTTATGTTGAAACAACAAACAGATCTCTGTCCTAAAGAATCAGTACAATATTAATATAAATACAGTGATACCTCAGTTTTTATCTATAATCTGTCTGAAAACAACTGGCGAAATCCAAGGCAATTATTTCCATATGAATCAATGTAAATCCAATTAATTTGTTCTAGACACTCCAAAATACACATTTTATAAAGAATAAATATAGTAACTATATTACACTCACTCAGCACTTGCTTGTAAACTCAAAAAAACACAACACCTTAATTTGCTGAGAAAACTTTTAATGAAAAGCTAACGTTTTCAGCCAACTCTATTGGCCATCATCAGGCTAAGCTTTTTCGAATACAAAGAAAATAGAACAAAAATTTTAAATACAAAAAAACAAAATAACGAACGAAACATATATATATATAAATAAATGTATAAATAAAAATAAAATAAAATAAAAACTCTTATTATAAAATATGTATATGAAAAAAAGCATAGGATAATTAAACTAAAAACGTAACACAATAATACATTATGCTAAATTCTATAAACCGCAAGATATGCAAAAAAACACTAAAAACAAGGCATTAAGATCTGTCCATTCGCTTGATTAAGTATTTCCAGGCGGAAGGCAACCCTTCAGCANCTCATTACAGTTTCAGAAAAAGATTTTGTAAACAGTTATGTCTAGTAAAGAAAAGTCTTTTTTTATTGTTATATAATTCATTTTTTTACGTGAATTTTTTTGTGGTAGTTTTTGGCAATACCCCCAAAAGAATTTAACAGATATATCTGTCCTTCGCCACTGCCACACGATCGCTCTGGATGGATATATCCGCCCTTTACTGCTGAGTGGTTAATACAAAGTACAAGGCATTTTTTCAAGAAATTAAGTAAATACTGATTGTTCAATTGTTTTTTTAACATTATTTCTAATTTAGTATTTCCACAATTGTTCTGTTTACTTTTTGACTGATGTCACTATTTATAACCTATTAGTGTTTGAGATCACTAAGCTAAAAGACTGAATGTTTCTTGCTTCAAACACAATAAAGTGTTATAAATTAAGACCCTTGGCAGTTTTCTCATCTTTTATTCAGTTGATATGTGTGAAATTATACACGTTTCAGGCTCCTAAGCCCCTCATCAGCCAACTGAAAATTAAAAAAAACATTAACTGAATGTTTCTGTTAAGATAACAAAATATCAAGATAAGAGTACACAAAAATGCTGTAACAGTTGTTTCAGTTAAATGAAAATTGATTAAGTTATAAAGACACTTCTATAATTTTCAACTCTATTGGTGATCTACATTAAAGTTATGTGTAAAAAATATATTCACTTATTTTTTCATCTTGTATAATTTTACTGAAATATTTATAGACTAAAATATCAAAGATAAAAATATAGGTTTGAATCAGTTATTGTATTTTCATTAACATTTTGTCATTTTAATTAATTAATATAATTTAACTATGGACAAGTTTTGTACTACAAACAACTTTTTTTGAATGTAATGCAAGGATCGCATTGAAAAAATTTTTCAAAATTGCCAACTATTTCACCAGTTTTAAATACTAATTAATGTAAGTGTTGGTAGCCTTATCAGTTTGGAGTCTGGTAAGCAAAGGTAACATGTTAAGTAGTTAGTTAGAAACAAATTATTTTTTGAATAATTTTTTAATGAACGATTCTGAATAACATATTTGATCACAATGTTTAAACGATATTTCATATATTCTGTCATGTCAAAATTTTTATGATTTAGTCTAGTGAACAAAGATCAGAGTGAAAAAAAAATGTCATCCCAATGCATGAAACTGCCTTTGGTTCTCAATGTAACTTCCTGTTTTCCTGTCCAAACTTGCCACATGACATCATGACATCGTTAGGTATGTGGTGGACGAGACTCCCATCGCACAGGAGCTCAACATTCTGCCGTTTTCCCTGAAGCATGCTTTGAGATTCAATTTCATGCTGAATGTCAAAATGAGACTATGATTTTTATCATCAGTATTATATTTTTATTGTCACTTTAACAAAAATATAGTCAAGTGGTGATATTGGCACTATACAGAGCAACCCCTATAATGCAGATCCACATAAGATGATTAAAAGACATTGGGAAAATTGAATAAATAGTAGTAAATGCTTAAAAGTTATTAGTAAAGTACTTACTGTAAGTAAATATTTCAAAGAAAAAGCATTTACTTTTTTATATGTGAATAAAAGTTTATTTTTACTTATCAATAAATGCTGACTACACTATTAAAATGGCATCACCATGTGAAGTAGGAAGCCAGCTCATCTTTGTTGTAAACGTTTTCAAAAAATATTATTATTATTAAATAAATCACATGTTTCTGCTATTAAAAGAAGAAAAAAAAAAAATCCCTCTGCAACAAACAATTGAAAAACTGAAGATAAATCATGCAATTGACATGAATAAGAAACAGCTCATGAAGAAGCTGAACAACATGAAAATTGATTTGATTTGATGGATGGAGAAATGAACTAGACTGTAAACTGTGTAGTGCAATGGTATTCAAACATTTCAACAGTGCAACCCAAGGTAATTTTCTGTGATCCCATTTGGGGTCATGGAAAATTATCTTGGGTACCACTGGAATAGTGGGTAAGTAAACAACAAAGTAGGGTTTATGGACTGTCTCAATTTAACAGAACACATCATCAGTTACTGAGGGCATTTTGAATATGTTACTGTTGACTAACAAATTACATTTTGTTAATTCTAGGTTCCCAGTGTGTAGATATATTGTCTGACCTCAGCAATCAAAGCTGAAGCAATTCTAACAATGAGAAGTAAGAAAGGACTTAAAGAACAGTCTGTTACATCCTCAATACATTTACCACCCCCCAGAAGTGAAAAGAAAAGATATACTTCTAGACAGAGGAAACCAATTTCTGGAATAGCATCAAGCAGCTATCTCACATTCTGTTGGATATCAGTTATATTAGAAAATCTTTGTCCTTTCAGCACAGCTTTTAATTTCAGAAATAGCCAAAAATCACAGGTAACTAAGTCAGGTGAATAGGCAGGATGATCTAATTGGAAAATTGCTTTTTTGACCAGAAAATGTCTCACAGTAAATGCACTGTGACTTGGCATATTGTGGTGATGAATGATCTACTTGTGGGGCCACAGTTTGGGTCTTTTTCTTTGAATCTCTGCACTACTTTTAAATAGCATTGTTGGTTGACTGTTTGTCCCTGTTCAATAAATTCTTGGTAGACTCTTCCTTTGTAATTGAAGAAACATGTCAGCATGGTCTTAAACTGTCAGTGAAACATGTGCGTCTTTTCGGGGTGCAGTGAAGTTGGGGATTTCCATTGCATGCTCTAATATTTTGTTTCTGGGTTGTACTGTAATATTTCAGTATTGCCATTTGCCGATTTTTCATATAAATTTTAATATTAATACATTGCTCTAAATTTTGGTCACCAATTTTTATGCCAAAGAGTATAAGCGAATAACTATTACCTTCCCAAAAGCTAATTAACAACCAGCTCTATTGACTTGAAATTTATGCACATACAGTATTAGTTCAAACTTATTCAAGCACAAATGTGCATGTCATTTTGATATAATTATGTCATGGGCGACACTATGCAGCCATTTTGGGAATTAAACTGTTACACTTTGTACATCTTTGGACTTCAATATAGCTTAACATTCTGCACTTCATTTCCAAATTTGGCTGTTGTGAACACATCCAGGCCAATGCACATTGACACTAGTAAACCATTCATTGGCATTGCATGTGACTGCATGCTGAATGTTGATTGTCAAAACTCCTTTCCTATTAATAAATTCATTCTCATGAGAGACAACATTTCAAGTATCACATGTATATGGTCAAGTGCTCCAATACACTTTGAGAATCATTTTTGCAATCCTGTTTCACAGTCTTGTTTATGAAAACTTTATCCAGTCCCCTCCCTGCCTTTCAATAACACAGTCAGTTACCTGTATAGCAATAAATGTATAATAGTTTACTGTAAATCTTTCAAAGTTACCTGTTTAATAGTCGTATTGATGTGTTTGGGGAACAATGATGTCATCTGTAATCTCTGTCTAAAATTCTGGATCAGATATGTATCTTAGGAATATCATCATTTCAATTTTGAAGAAAAGAACACCTCACCTTGTCTCATTTTTATAACAAAGAAAATAGTTGAAAATCCACTTCATGTTCTCTTGATCAAATAAATGTAATTTTCAAACATTGGTATTGGTACTTATTGTATTGTTTCTGAGTCTATACTGCTTAGTTTTGCTTGGCAATATTGTTGATACAACAGAGTCATTTTCCCTACATTGAATATATGTATGAAAAATATATGAATATGAAACTTTTTACTTGGATTTTATAAGTATCTGTAAGCTACTTTTTGAAGTATTTATGTAAAAAAACAAAGCTTTTACTTATTTTTACTTTCCCAGCTGTTATACATAACACACGGAAGGAAAGTATGGCAAAAAGTCAAAAATGACCTCAGGATTTACATTTTAGGACTGTGGGACCTTGAGATGTTGAGAAATGGCAAAAAAATTTGGGGATTTTTTTTGTATGAATGGATGTTTGTGTCTGTGTGGGGTGGGCATGATTTTGTTCACCCTCTTTGAAGCTTAATAATTCCCATGCTTTTTGTCAAAAATTTCTGAAATTTTGCAGGGAGGTTTGTTTATTAGGAGGATTGATGCTATTAAAATTTGATGATTAAAGATCAAGAGATGGGGAGATGAATTGTGCCAAGTAGAGTCAGTCTTAATGACAATTTACTTGTAATTAGCATTTACAATTTTTTTATAAAACCTATCTCTACCCTCAAAATTAAGCTTTTAGCCATTTTATAATATTTTTTAAAAAACTTATTTATATTTTTAACTATCATAACAGAGGATGCCATCAAATGTTGCTGGGAAAGTTAACTCATAAATCTGTGAAAAATAATTCAGCAATAAGTATTTAGTAATTTTAATAATCAGTGTGAATAAAACCAAGCTTTTGCTTTCACTCTTAGTAAAAGCATTTATTAATATTTATTCATCAAACTTCTAGTAGACACTCGAAAAGTAGTAGTAAAAGTATTTACTTATTTTATTCAACTGGCCTATTGTATGCAGAGTTTGCTTAATGTGCTGCTTTCAAAGAAAATATCTACTTAAGAAAGCATTAGCTGACAACTATCTGTAATAATATTACTGGCAAATCACATCGTGTCATTGTGTATATTATTAAAATCAGAGTAAAAATCAAACGTTACTTTTTGGTTTATTTGGCTTCTCTTGAGAAGGAGTAGAGGACCGTTCTTTCTCAGGTTCTTTTTTTGGCTTAACGACTTTGGTCTTCTTAGTTTTTCTGCAAGAAAGGAAAATGAGAATGTACAAATTTAGTTATGACAACAGAGTTTGTTCAAATAAATTTACAGTTTGTGCAATGTACAAATTTAATTTATATTAACCAAAAAATTTGAATGATTCAAAATTATTCAAATATTTAAATGAGTTTTTTATATTTTTTTATAAAAATAAAAGATTACTGTTAATTAATTAAATTACAAAATTTGGTCGAAAGATAGTGATTATGATGCCATCTTGTGTTATTCATTATAATTCTTAACACAATTTAGTGACATACCTTTAGATCTTTAGAACAAATTCTGCAATTTTATTAATAAAAATTAACCTTAATTCTGGCATAATATAATTTTGAATTTTTTACAGTGAACAATTTACTTACAAAAAATTTATCTAAACTTTGTTTTTATAACGATTCTATTGTAATTTAAACTACAGTTTTTAAAATAGATAACAAAAGTAAATAATAAATCACATATCTAAAGGCAAAAGAATAAAGATGGTACAGAGTGGTAAAACTTACTACTTATTCTGAATCCCTGTATCTGTACTACACTAAAGCATGAAGTTAAATTGAACATTGTCACTTTTCACATTTTGAATCTCTTCAATGACTTAAAGGTAACAGAGCTGGAACTGAGTTCAAAAACCAAGTAATTCTACCTTTCAGGACTTTTACAGTAAATGTTTCTGGCTTTCTTGACAAGCCTTTCTCAGGTCTTTCAAAAATTCTCCAATAAAATTTTCTAAAATGGAATGCTAACAGGTGCCAAATACATAAAAATTCAAAATTTAAAATATGGAATCTGGTTATTCCATATTTTAAATTTTGAATTTTTTGCTTTATGGGACCATGTATTTCACATAATGTCAGGATTTAAGAAAATGTTCCAAAAGTGATGTTTATAATTAATTGGTCAGTAGACACAAGAGTGCCTACTGCACCAATCTGCTGATATCATGTACAGTAGAGCCTCGATTATCCGACTCAATTGGGGACTGGGGTTGGTCAAATAATTGAAAAGTTGGATAACCGAAAAGTATGAAAAAATCCATTATTAGTGTAGTATATTATTATATCCCATGTAATTAGTATATTAGTATATTGCTATTAACTTACTTCACGTTGAATTTTCATCGATGTTAAGCCTAACAAAAATTTTTTAAAATAATAATCATCGCTATTGTATCGTTAAAAATTAGAAAATTAAGCCTAGTTTAAATACTGGCTCCCTTTCATGGTCAAATGAATGTTGCCAGCTAAAACACGTAAAAATAATATTAAAGTAGCCAAGACATAGCCAAATATTGTAGCGCCACATCACTAGCGGACATTTGAAATTTGCCNCCCTTTCATGGTCAAATGAATGTTGCCAGCTAAAACACGTAAAAATAATATTAAAGTAGCCAAGACATAGCCAAATATTGTAGCGCCACATCACTAGCGGACATTTGAAATTTGCCGACTAGGACGGTCGGTTAATTGGGGGTCAAATAATTGAGGCTCTACTGTAATAACAATCTGCAAACTATACCATTTTAAAAATCCTGACAACACATATTCAGAACTTGAATAGAAATTATAATTAAGTTTAACAATAATTTCAGATATCATTTTTCTGTTTCTATATCAAAATTACTTTTAATGTATTCTAATTGAAGTAAAGTAAGGTAAACATTAAAATGTGTATTATTCATAACAAAACTTCCTCATCTAAATAAAATTTCTCAACGTAAATCATTAAGAAAATAATAATTAGGGTGAGTGTGGCGCTTGCCCTTGAGTAATGGCATTAAAGTCCGATAGCAATTAGGTTAAATACAATGGAAATATAATTAACATCAAATAACAAAAATTACCAAATAATAACAAATTAACAAGACTATGAAATTAATAAAATACAGTAATAAAAACACATTGTAAAAATCATGGCCACATCAAAATTCAAAAAAAGACCTCCATGTTCACTATCCATGCCATAGATAGTAAACATGGAGCCAATATATGAGCCAAACAAAATAAAAGTGCTGTTTATCTGTCTATTGTAAAATCTTATTCTAATTCAAGCTGAATGTTGTTGTGATATAACTCATACAAACACACGTGGCAAATGCAATCTATTACAGGAAATTTTAAAATGACTGGACCTGATTTGATGTGAGACATCATAAAACATCCCATGTGAACTGACATTTAGCCAGCCATAATATGCATTTTGGATTGATGAAATAAGACAAGAAACACATTGGTGATCTGCCAAGGTAAAGTTACAATAATGGCATGCTGCTGGTCTTCATCCTTCAAAAGGTATTGTTGAGTCAGCCAAGTATGTCCAATTCTCAGCTGGGTAAAAATTATTTCCAATTTGTCACACATTTCTGTAGATATCCAATTTTATATCAAAGGCTTGGTCTCATATAGTTTATTGTGAACTTGCTCATTTTATATGTTACGACATCTCTCTGTTAACCCTTTTTTAACAACTTTTCTATCATATTGGCAAGCGCCAAATCCGACAGATGGCGCTGTTTTTGAGCCAAGATGGCTGCCGAAACAGGTAAGGAACCGATCATGTGTTTGTTCAGTGCCTGAGCCGATTCAGTTTCTATCTGTGACGACTACTGCGAGGATCAAATGGAGAACAAATCATTGAATTTATGTCAAATTCTAGACTATATTGGCGAGAGGAAACGTTGTCTTGTAGAAGGTGAAGCCGTTTTGGATATATGAGATGTACACACACACACAAAACATACCAGTAATGTATGCTACAAACTTTTGACTGGCCTATGTCTTATAAGTGCTGAATGACTCAGCAGGGTAGCCTTCAGATTGGCACTAATTTTAACTATTATGATAAATAAAACTGTTTTTATATTGGAACATGGTGTATACTGCTTAAAATATTTAAATGCTTCTCACCTGTTAACGTGTAACAAACATGCTATCACATGTTTACAAAAACCAGACAGCCCGCTTTGCACGTGCATTCTCCCTGTAATTGAGATGTATTAAAATGCCAATATCTGAGATTGCAACACTAAAGCAACAACATGAGCTTCGGTGTTGTTGTTAGAGTTTAATCCACAAACTACGATGTGCCCAGCATCCAAAACGGCTTCACCTTCTACAAGACAACGTTTCCCGTCGCCAATATAGTCTAGAATTTGACATAAATTCAATGATTTGTTCTCCATTTGATCCTCGCAGTAGTCGTCACCAATAGAAACTGAATCGGCTCAGGCACTGAACAAACACATGGCCGGTTCCTTACCTGCTTCAGCAGCCATCTTGGCTCAAAAACAGCGCCATCTGTCGGATTTGGCGCTTGCCAATAGACTACAATATGAGATTAATATGTAAAGTACTATATTATTTTTTTCGACTTTCCAACGATTATCGACACTACTGTGTGCCGGAAATAGCCGTTCCCTAACGGGTACTTTACGCGGATTCGCGTTAGTGTGCCAGGCCTGGACTTTAAGCGTGCACCGAATTAAATAATGACAAAGTTTGTCAATAACAAAATCAAATATTTAATTAAACTTCTAGTAATAAACTATATACAGTATTTAGTAAAAATCAAACAATAATTTATTCAATGAAATTCAACAAGAATCAATCCGACAAACTCAAATCAATCTATTTCTAACTTAATTCTATTCCCCTTTGGAATTCGACAAAATCAAAGAATTAACTTATAAACAATAATTCTTATAAATTAAAGATCCTAATCGTCACCTCAATATACTAGGAACCTATTTCCTCAAACTCTCAAGACTTTCTATAATCGTCGATCCACAAATCGAATAACTTCAAAATCCTATCGGACACCTCTCTCTTTCACTGCTACGAAGCTCACCAAAGCTCGTTGCTATCAGGAATTCACCTCGTTCGTTTTCACTTGAGTTAGAGGCTTTATAGTGTGAGGTGACGTCACAATTCTGAATGAGCTCACTCTCCTCATTTACATACTTATCTGTAACATTAAATTTTTCTTGTTTATCTGGCAGATTATTTTCCGACAATACTTCGCTAACCTTTTACATTATTCTTTTTAACAATTATCGGGATGCTTTATTATTTTAAGGTTTAGCGATTCCTAACTGGGTTGTGGGGTCTTCCCCCCCCTTTTTCTCGGTGCGGACTTACTTTTTTCCGCTTGGGAAGCGCAAGTGTGCGCGAGTTTTTCTACGGCGCTTTTCTTTCGTCGGTGAGTTGGTTTTTCTTCTATTTTTAAGTTACTAAGGTGAATGGTGAGGAAACCTTCGTCTTAACTAAACATAAGCCCCAAACAAAATATAATGAAAGCAAAATAAAAGTAAAATAAAATTAAAGCTCAGACTTGGTTCCTTACAAATAGAATCTGTATGCAATACAGATTATATCATCTTTAAAGTACCTGTAAATGAATTCTATATACGAATCAATAATCAATCATTTTATATTAACTTACATCCATTTTTTATTCTTTTGTTATTATTACTTTTATTTTTTAATCTCTTTTATTAATGTAATTTAAATTCATTTAAATGTCTTTCACAAGTGTAATTTTTGTTATATTTTTTAACTGTAAAAATAACAATGTATATTTGTAAACAAAGTTATAACTATAATTAGTTATGTACATAATTTTATTATTTTGTAAATGTTCTATTTTTGTTTTATCACAATTGTTGTTGAATTATTAGTATAGCTTTTAATATAAGTATAATTGTTAAAAAAAAGGTGAAAATCAACTAACTCTCTATGGATATTTCCTTTAACTGTATAGTAAATACCATATTTACTCATGTATACGATTTCATTCATTTTTTACTGCTTCAAAAATTAGGTCATCCTATAAGTGTGTGTGAAGGATTCTTTGCATTTTTGAAATAATTTCTGTAAACCGTGTATAGTTCATGCTGCCATTATAGGTCTACAGCAGTGTTTCTCAACCTCTAATGAATCGTCACCCCATTCAATAAAACCATTACATAGTATCGCCCCTGTCACTTTGAAAACAATTTCGTTGGGTTTATTAGTTTAATTTTTTACAAAGTATATAATTATCAAATAAACATTTATTTACTCAAAATACATATTAGATTTTTGATATAATTAACAAAATTAAAATTAAGCATTATTTGCTGTGAATCCCCACTGCAAGCTTCAAAATTTTGATGCTGAGGGCCAAGGTTAATGCCAAATTTGTATTGCATTGAATAGACCAGTCACTAGTATAATGTTATTTGTTTAATTAATTAATTATTGTACGATATAAGGAATCAAATATCTAATTATTCTTAATATAATGTTTAACTACATTGCCAAGAAAATTGTTTTTTGCCCAACATATAAATTGTTACTAATCGCCCCTCTGAATACGGAAAAACACCCACATGGGACAATATTGTCCCCATTTTGAAACACTGATCTACAGTCTATTATCCTAAGTTGGCACCTACTGTAAACAAATTAAGACACACTCCCTTTGTTTATTGATTTAACCTATTCCATGATAAAATATTTTTCCATTGCATGTCACCACAGGTTGAATTTTTGTCCATGTTAAGCCAAACAAAAATTCCATGTTTTAAAAAAAAATAATTGTGGCTATTGCATCATCCAAAATTATATGTTTATTTTGCACAAACAAAATAGACATATTAATAAATGTAAAAAGAAAAAAAATTATCTTTTGGAAGTTAGTTTTAATATAAAAATTATAATGACTAGCGACATCTAGTTTCAAAAATGCCGAAATGAGTTATCTTGGGTCAACTGATCAAGGTCATCAAGTTTCAGCCTGAAATATTTCAGGAATACCAAGGAACAGGTATATTTTCTATCCTACCAAAATTTTGTATGTCCATCAATTAAAAACCATGTTGCATCTCATTCGTCTGCAGAAAATAGTTCCTCGTTATTTATAAAATCAATAATGAAATACAGGTCACTTAGCCATGATTATAAATGTAGTTATTTCATATTCGTTAAATTGTTATTTTTAATGAATATTAGCCCATTCTGTATCATTAAAAATAAACGTTTTCTGCTCATGCACATTATAATGCTTTGGTTTTGTTTTCCATTCATCATGTATTAAGGCAAACATGGTTGTTTGCCTTAATATGTGCATTTGATAATATTTTATTTGTGTTAAATTAAATAAAATTAGAATTGTATTAATAAATGTAATTTTCTTTATTTTGATCTCTGAAGTCACACCTTGTCTTATATGCGAGTAAATGTGGTAAATAAACTGCCTTCAAATTGTTACCTTCAACAGACATTAAATGTGTTAAAGGTCCAGGTCTTTTGCAGCATTGTCTGTGTGTTAATTTTCTCTTATATATACATGGTCTGAAACCCAACAGAATATTAGACAAAAATTTACCATGAAAAGTTAGCAGTGAGATTATGAATCTTAAGTATAAAATGTGAAATAAGTTTAAACAAAATTAGAGTTTGATGTGCACTGAGTCAGTATAAATCACACAGCAATGATTACCTTTTCTCATCCTGTAGCTCTAAAGTAAAGGCGGATGCTTCAGATAAAATTTAATCTGCAACAATTTCATCACAGAAAACAAAGGCTGATCTGAACAAATAAGTAGCTATCAGATATAGTTCCATCTGTGTATATGACAATTAAATTCCTGTTACTGTGATGGATTCTGCAAACAGCTATCTATATACATAATCTAGGGTGGACTCCTTAGGAAACTACAAGTTAAAGTCCATTGCTATAACAGTATTTGACTTGGATTGGATTGAACATCATTAACCTCAGACCATGGGATGTCAGTTGTGTCCAGATCAATTGTGCTGGTTACAATATTCATTCATATGTCAAAAATAGGGATAGTAAATAGACAAGCTGCAAATAATCTCTTAAGTTGTGATTCAGATAATGCATGGTATATAGGAGATTTAGACTAAGATACTAAAATTGTAATTTAATGTAATAATAGAGAAAGAACTATTTTCTCCTGAGTATCAGAGGAGGCTCAAAAGCATTCATATATAAAGGCTTGCACAGGAGAGGTCCAGAAAGCACCAGTACAAAAATAATTTAAAGAGTAGATTCTTGTGTAGAACCACACAGTTAAACATTGTTAAAAAGCCATCATTTGTTTGATCATGAATTTGGTGGTTTGGTAAAATGGACAGTCTATTGAAAAAAGTTTATAACATTGTAACGGAGAAAAATAAATTTATTTCATATACAGTCATACCCCGGACTTACGCGATAGGTGAGACCGAGCGATAACCGCGTAAGTCGAATTCGTGTAAGTCGGGGTATAATTTTGCATATAAATACATACAAATTATTTTTAATTGGGACCGGAGACTAAGGAAAACAATAATTTAGAAAAAATGTTTAATAAAATCTTAGATAATACATATGTATAACAAATTATATTATTATACAATTTTTCACATTAACTTGATTATCAAACCATAATTTTAACATTGTTTCCATCTCAGCGATAATACCGTGACGTTTACGAATGATGATTGAATTTAAAGATTGAGAATTTTTTACAGCTTCGAGAATTTTTTCTTTACCTTTTATAGTTGTTCTGACCGTCGATTCCGGTAGATCAAACTTCTTTGCCAATTTACAAATTTTCATTTTTGTATCAAAGTCTTTAATAATGTTAACTTTACATTCCAAAGATAAAGTTTTTCTTTTCTTGTTTGATGCAGAAGAATCAGTTCTACTTCGTTTGGATGACATAGTAGAGTGTTAAGATTAATCGTATTCGTTATTGTAAACCGCGCTTAAGTTAGGCGCCATCTGTTCATTTCTTTTGTGTGTCCGACAATCAAAAGACCGCTTGAGATCGAGTCTGTTTATAATTTGAAAGTTAATCTTGTCAGTTGTATATACAAAAGGTAAATTGTTTACAAAATGAGTCTTCGTTTATTATCTGATAAATGTATACTTTTTTCGTCAATTGTTTACGATTGCAAGTCGGATGTATGTAAGCTAATAAATGTTCTCGTTAATCTTATCTCGCCTTTTGGTTCATTCACGGTTACAAGAAATCACCACACAGAGTCTCTCGAGTCTCCGTAGATATAACAAACAGAAATAAATTACACAAAATAAATTGTAGCTATGCGTCGATTCCACGCGACACATCCGAACATGTAAGCCGAACAATAGTGTGGGGAGTGTGAGTAATCAAGGGTTGCACGGCGCTCAAACAAAAGACGAATCGACGAGATTTGAAAATTGCGTAACTCCGGATTCGCGTAAGTCGGGGTATGACTGTATTACACATTATGCTGCAATAAATTAAGCTTGTGATCTGAATAAAGTATATTTTAGAAAATAAAAAATCAATTTTTTTGGGTAATGTATTATCATTTCCAAAAGTAAAACTTTACAATCAGACCATTACACTGTGATGTTACTACTTCTTGCAGCTGAATTCACTGGGAAATTTTTTTTATTTTTCTTTTAGTCACTTTTTCTTTATTGTTAATAATATTTCCAGTCATTCACCAACCATGTAACAAACTATATACTGGATAAAGAATTAAGTTAAAAGTTACATCTTTGTCAATGCAGCAAAATTTAATATAATAAAAACGTTTTCAATCATTTTAATTATATTATTCAATTCGTTATATACCACTTGGAGATCATTTTACAATATTAATAATACTAAGACGATGTTATATATTGTATTTATACTTTTTCCTTATTTATGATATTTTATTTATCCATATTTAATCCGGAGGGACTTCTTCCATTAATTTTTATATTTATACCAAAATCATTTTATGTTCTATTTTTCTGTAACTGATGAAGATCGTTTAAAACGATTGAAAATGTTTTTATTGTATTAAATTTTTGCTGGATTGACAAAAGTGTAACTTTTAATCCTCCAACCAATCGACATATCCCATAAAATATAAAAATGATTGTTCATAAATTGCTGACTGCTCATTCAGTTATGCTCTTTGAACAGACAAATCTCTCTGTTTCATTCAACAGAAACTGTAGCCTTTTTCCCTGACATTATTTTATCCACAGCACAACCACAAGTCAGGTTCCATAATGTTAAGTTTCTAGTAACCTCACCCACCAAGAGGTCCAATAATAGGATGCTGTCACATGAGTGATTTCTATAAATCATGACACTAGGGTTTTTCCCAGGAGTTATATCCTCACAATGCAGTCAAGAAAAGCACATCCTATCTGAGATGATAATATTGTCACTAGCAGGAGCTCAGTTAATTCTGAACTGAAATCAGTTCAGTTCAGTTAATTCTGAACTGAAATCATAAATGACTCAATGACCACAAAACTGAGTCAACCAGTGTGTGATTTGAGCCTTTCATTTACATCAAGTAAGGGCCAAAACGATGTGTTGGGGACAGTACATTGATCCTCAACCGTTAGAATCCTCCTTTCCATCATACGAATCTTCTACACATAGCAAATATGTAAATGGATATTCATATTCCAGAGATGATGATGAAAAGATTCTGAACCTCCCCAAGAGGTCCCTTCACCACAATGAGGTGAATGACAAATTTAAAATTTTTAGTCTGCTAAAAGTGTTACAATTTAATTAATGATTGTGTTCCGAACTTAGAAATCATTTAAACAAAATGAATATTAGAATTTAAATATAATAATAAAATTAAAGACAAAAATTAAGAAATAATTAACAATCTTTAATTTTTAAAATTTTTATGAAATATGAATTTAGGGATAAAAAGTTTTATTTATTGGGGTCTAAAAATTTTGTCATAATCTTTTATGGAGAGGATTCAAATGATGACAATAGTTTTGTTGTATATCTGTGAAATGTAGCTAGTATCAGTATGTTAGATACACATGTAGCCAGGCAATGCTTAGCAACAGGATGCAAAAGCAAAAAATAAACCAAGATACCATGTAATGTTTGTAAGATGGCCATTTGTATCAAGGCATGCACCATCTTGTTAATTGGCTAGCAAGTTAACATCCATCAACAAAAATTTGATTATACAATGTAATTAAGTTTTTATTCATGGAAACTGAATAGTGACAAATTGAAACCAGCTATGAGAATTATATAGAATCTGCTATCAGAACAAATATTCAAATATTACAGGAATCAGGAATGGCATCACACATTATCATGTTAAACATTCTGTTTAACACAATAATGTGTGATGCCATTCCTTTATCAAATCATCATCACAATGTTAAGCTGCAATTTTTCATCATATTTTTAATTTATTTAATTTAAAATATATGCTCTCCATCTTAAATTAGTAGTGACTTGCTCCTGTACATCATACTTTTCCTTTAACAATAGAGTTGTGCTGGACATCTATTAATTGCTTTCACAGAAAAGTTTTGAATTGAGAAATAACGTGACTTCTGGTTTGCATAGGAAGTTCATAAATAGTTAATCCAGACTTCTTGCCCCTAAGGTTTCCACATCTGGTCTCAGATTTCATCTACCTAACCCCATTCTCAAGATTGAGATAAGATGAACAGAAGGATGGATGACAGTGGCAATTTATAGGTCTACAATATTTTTAAATTGGTGCCCAATAACAGTTGTGATTACAAAACTGAAGGAGGAGGTGCAACGGTATTGTCCTATTCTCCAGTTCATTCCCTAATAAAATGCGATTTATAGCAACTTTGTTTTTTTTCCTTTCTTCGTTTAGCTTCTTGTTTGGATTTGTATCAGATTATTATTTCAGCAACCATTGTGATATGTTTTCCCCAAACTTATCACAATGACTTCTCTATGTTATAACTCTCTTTTTACTCTTTTTTAGGTACTTTTAACAAAATGCATTTCAGACTCATATTATCCCTCTTCAGTTGTTACACAGTTGTTACATAATAAACTGTATGAGACAAAGGTACAAATAAATTCCCAATTTTAACAATAAAATTAGAAGGTAAACAATAAAGTTAACTTACATTTAGTGAACAAATCAAAAGGCATCCATCCCAAATGTTTCGTTCTATTTTTGGTTCATTATGATTTATGTGTTTTAACGCGTTTAGTTCTTCACCCGAGTTAACTCGGGCAGGCTACATAGCCTTACATAAAATTCAGTCCTTTCGGCCCCCAAAAAATTTTTTGTTTTTTTTTTAATTTTTGGAATGTTTTTTAAGTCTCCAAATTTTTTCAAAAATTTTTACCCGCGCATAAAAATTTTATCACGATTTTAATTAACCTTTGATAAGGCTCGATTAACACTTAATTGTTTTTTAATGGGATTTTTTATCAAAATTAATTAACCGTTCTAAAGTTGTAGTGCATGGATTTTCCTTCGATAAAGTTATTTAAAGTTGCTTTCTGATGTCAAAAACCACCTCCAATAGTTTAATTTTTTTAATTAATAGATTTTATTATATACATGTTTAATTAAGTCGGGGGGGGTCGGAAATCGCAATAAAAATTATAATTTTTTAAAAATATTTAAAAATATATGCGAATTTTGAATTCACCCTACTTTAAACCCTTGTCCTCCCGCGACATCTATGAGAATGCCCCGGGAAATCGGACTCCAGCTGTGTTCAAGGTCATCCAGATGTGTAAACAATGACTCATCAAATTTCGCAGAAAGGCGAGACAAAGGAAAAGAAAGTTTGAAGCTTTTTCTTCAAAATTAACGCATTTCTTTCGTTTTTTTCAGTTTTAAGCATTTTTTATGTTTAATTAAATTAATATCAAAAATTGCTGGGAACTTAAGGGGTTAATATTATTTATTTGTTCGAGTGTTACGACAATATTCTAATATTTGGGATACTAAAAATGTGGTTTATACATTTCAATGCAGTTGTGAGCCAAATAACATATATATAAGAGAAACTGGTAGAGAATTAAGAACAAGATTAAAAGAGCACATCACAGCCATTAAAAATAATAATTATACCTCAGCAGTAGCCCACCACTGAATAGTCGAGGTTGTGAAATCCAAAAAATTACATTAAAAATAATTGAAAAGGAATGTAATACATTCAAAAGGAAAATTCTTGACATTTTGAAATAAGAAAATTAAATTCAGAAATAAAAATTAATAATAATGATGATATGCAGTTACATCTCTCTTGGTTTCAACTTCCCCATAGTTTAATAATAAAGAAAACACCTTTTTTTGCCGAGAAATAAATATAATTTGCAAAAACAAACGTTTTCAGCCTAGTTAATAGGCCATCTTCAGGTCGAAAAAATGGAACGCAAATGTTCCATAAATAGAACATAAAAATATTTAAATCAAAAAATTTTACAAGTAAAAATAACGGAAGAATATATAAACAAATTAATTAATTAATTAATTAAAACAGAAATAACATAAATCTTCAGTGGATTAATTCTGGTCGAAGTTTCTAGTATATTTCTTTACCAAATATTTCCATGCCGATGGTAGGCTCTCCGCATCTCTCGCATTTAAACAGCCTTCCCCTATCCTACTTCTGTATATTTCAATTTTCTCCGCCGTCATTGCTAGAGTTGGGGAAGACAGAGGCTTGATGATTGTTGCCTCATCCCATTTAACCTCAGAGCCTTGCGCTTGCGCCATTTGTGACAATATCGTTGAATTAGATGCTTTTCTTATGGCGTATCTATGTTCTTTGAG
>NW_019384903.1:390726-400494 GCF_000671375.1 Centruroides sculpturatus
CTCAAAGAACATAGATACGCCATAAGAAAAGCATCTAATTCAACGATATTGTCACAAATGGCGCAAGCGCAAGGCTCTGAGGTTAAATGGGATGAGGCAACAATCATCAAGCCTCTGTCTTCCCCAACTCTAGCAATGACGGCGGAGAAAATTGAAATATACAGAAGTAGGATAGGGGAAGGCTGTTTAAATGCGAGAGATGCGGAGAGCCTACCATCGGCATGGAAATATTTGGTTAAGAAATATACTAGAAACTTCGACCAGAATTAATCCATTGAAGATTTATGTTATTTCTGTTTTAATTAATTAATTTATTTATTTGTTTATTTATTCTTCCGTTATTTTTTACTTGTAAAATTTTTTGATTTAAATATTTTTATGTTCTATTTATGGAACATTTGCGTTCCATTTTTTCGACCTGAAGATGGCCTATTAACTAGGCTGAAAACGTTTGTTTTTGCAAATTATATTTATTTCTCGGCAAAAAATGGTGTTTTCTTTATTATTATTTAGTTGCTGAGCGCTTTTGGTATTGTTCCCCATAGTTTACTGAAACTTTAAATGTGCTCATCTTATGGTATCTATCCTGTGAATTTAGTAATGTATTTAAAGTTCCTTCAAGACCAAATGTGCATTTACCTTTTGATTTGTTCACCAAATGTACCATATTTACTTGCATATAAAACATCCTCGCATATAGGACGAGGTGTGACTGTAAAAATCAAAATATAGAAAATTAGATTTATTAATATAATTCTAATTTTATATCGTTTAATTACAAGTAATATATAAAATGCATGTAAATACACACATTGTCCTGAAAAAAGTACTGGCATTTTAACTTCAAGGAAAAATCTTGTAAAATCAACAACATAATTTTTTCACGTAAAGCTGGACAATCGGGAACCTGTTTGGCCAATTCTTAACAGTCGAATCCACTCTCCGTCGATTACACTTATGAGTTTCTCCAAATTCTAATTTCCGAATAATCATCCGTTTTCACGTGAGAATGGATAGAACTTTATCCAGCTCCCGTGTGATTTTGGAATTCAATTCAAAAGATTTGCTTTTCCTATTGCTATTCATCTTTACTCCTGACAATATACAAGAATGATTCAAATGACCCTGATAAAAAACTTGTTTTTAAATACAAGAGGGTAAGCATTCGGTAAAAAATGTGAATACACAGTTCACACAAATTATTGCAAAAATGCAAAAAAATCTTTCGTTCATGCATATAGGATGACCCTAAGTTTTTGAAGCAGTGAAAAATGAATAAAAACCTCATCTTATATGTGAGTAAATATGGTAATTTTACTTTATTGTTTACCTTGAAATTTTATTGTTAATATTGGGAATTTATTTATACCTGTCTCATACAGTTTATTATGTAACAACTGTATAACAACTGAAGAGGGACAATATGAGTCTGAAATGCATTTTGTTAAAAGTACCCAAAAAGAATAAAAAGAGTTATAACATACAGAAGTTCTGATGAGTTTGGGAAAAACAGCACTATAAGGTTGTTGAAATAATAATCTGATTATTGTTTTCATATAACTTACCCATGTATTTACTAAAAGAAAAGCAAAGAAATAATATGATTATGCATCTGGTAATAAATTTGGCAATTTCTCTTGCCAAAGATGTTTATTATTTTTCAATTTACAATTTTGTATGGAACTGGAGTTTTGAAAATTATTGGAGAATGGTAACAAATATGCTGGAAGAATTGTAGTATTTTTTGCATCACCTGCCTTTGTTGTTAAGTTAATTGGTGACTTAGTGCACTGCATCTGATGTCCTCAGCCATTTTAATTCAAGTAAAATGAAGATTCAATGTTAAAGTAATGCAAGTTTTGAACAGAAAAATTTATAACATATTAAGGTTAATCTTTAATGTAGGGCCTTTTTGCTGATTATAGAAAATAAATTTAAGAAGACTCATAACATAAAGAAAAGGGAAATACTTACAAATGAGCTTTCTCTAATTCCTTTTGTTTCTGAAGATTAATTTCATTATATTTTAAGACTCGACTTTCTGGAACCCATTCATCCCAACTAAGAAGGAAGAAGAAAAAAATTGTTATTAGAGAAAAGTATCAAAACTAAAATTTATTTTACATTTTAATTATTTACTTTTTATTCCATCCACTGTAGTGGATGAAGTATTTCACTTGTTTTTCTTTCACTTGAGCTTTTATACACTGAAATGAGAACAGAACAGAATAAAATAATGTGATAAATGGAAAGATAATTCTACTTAATACAATAAAGAAATTGTAGGTGTGTTGAAAATGCTCTTCTTGGAATAAAAAAGCCTCTTATAAGACTGAAATACTTTCAGGCTCTTCTCATCATGAGTTGAACTCTTCTTCAAAGGCTTTTGGACTAAACAAGGATTAGGAGAAAAATTTGAGCAATTTTAGTATATACAATCTACATCAGGAGTCATCAATAAGTCCTGATAATAGATTTGTATACAGCCTGATCATGTTTGAGTTTTCTAAGATTTTATATTCCAAGAAAAGTAATTCAAATCAAATTTAAAGAGCTTTTTTTAACAAGCATGTTGTAAAAACAAACTTACTTTTGCTTCATATAGTAGAGGTCCATGAAAACAGAGGACTTTTTCGCCTAGTAAAAACAACATATTTATCAATATTTAGGTATAGAAATACTTAGAAAGTTGTTTGAAATAACATCTAAATTTGTTATTATGTACACCAGACTATGCTGTGTAACATGAAAAAGAAGTAAAAGTGATCATTTATTTAGTACAATATGCAAATGTACTCTGTCCTCAAGTTATTATATTGGAGTATTTTATTTTAAAAAATTCTAATGTTTCCATTATTATTAATCACCTTCAGGATAATTAAATTGTAAACAAGAAATTTAAAAAAATAAATTCAACGAATTATCAAAAAGTCATTAAAAATCTAATCTAAAACTAAAATTTACACCATCAAAACAAGACTTGCATGACAAGTACACTGTTATGAAAATTTGGTTATTTAAAGTCAAACTAAAATATTACGTTGATGCTTAAGCTTGTGCTGCATCATTTTTCCTCAGTGTAATTGCTGATGTCAAAGTATGTCATTTTGAAGCATCTCACCAATGCCAACAATAATCAGCATGTTGTCATCTTGTGTCAACTTTGTTAATATTACTGTGTTTGAGACTAACAGCAATCCTTTTCCTTCATTATCATAGGCCATTGCCTGTGACAATTGGGACAGGGATTGCTGAAATATGGTGCCTATATGTCAATGTGAAGATACAAAATGAGTGGATGACCCCATGGAAATGGGCAAAATCTATATCCTAATCCTTCATCTACACAAGACCATGTTGTATGGTGAGATATAGAGGGCAAATTGCTCCTGAGAAATCAAACAGTCGTTGATGCATAGCATTGGGATTAACTCTATTGGTAGATGCCATTTGCTGTGCTACTGCTTCACAATAATGCAAAATGACTTGTTTCTCACTCTATTTCAAGATAAAAAATATGTCATTTGCTACTGTCATTTAAAATATATATGTGTCCTAAAAGATCTTAAGCTTTCTGCCTGTACATAATTCTCATTTAGACTCTAACAATTAAGAGCTAGCCTACATTATTTCCATACTCTACTTAAGAAGGTTTGTCATCAGTTTGAATTCTGCTAACCTTTGTGTAATTTATCTATTTGCAACTCCTTTATTAGCAATTTGTTCATTGTTCTTAACTGTGATTGCTTTACTCAGAAGACCCTTGCATCACAAAAAGATAAAGCAAACCTAAGATATTTGTAATCAGAACTGAACACATCTTCCTTTTTGTCATTTTCTTTTGGAGATTATGGTAGAGTAAAAGAGGCATTTTGGCACAAATGCCATTTGAACATCTAAACTCCCTCCATTTCAAGTCACTTTCATATTGTTTGAATTATCTACAGTTAAATCAAGTTCAACTTCTTTGTGTGAAACGTAGTCAGCAAGCAATTTCTAAGAGGAATGTTTTTAGTCTTTCAAATAAAAATGACAAAGTGAAGAAAACAACAGATTAATATGTCATCAACTCTGACAATAATGTTATAAAATTATGGTAAACTGAATAAATTTTATGTTTAAATTACATTATTTACAATTGGTCTGGTGCCTATTTTTATATCAAATGTCATAAAATTACTTTATTTCTAGCTTAAAATTAAACTGGAATAAATCTTGCATGATCTGTTTATTTAATTTGAGAAAAATAATATTTTAAGTATAAATTATTATATTGACAGTTTAAATAGTAATCAATTTATTTATATGATTTAGTAAGAAATCTATTGTAATATGTTTATATTAATACACATTTTATTAAAAACATTAACAAAAATATTATGAACATATATAAAAATAATGCTTTTGATTTTAATTCATTTTTTTAATTTGTTAAGGTATTTAATATATGTAGAAACTAAATGAGGATCATAAATATAACAGAAACACACCTTCTTTGTATCCAGCAAATGAATTTAATAAATTAAAAATACTTTTGACTGCCATTTATAGGTTTATCAAGTATCGCGAAATCTGATATGTATATAGAAACATAACCAAACGATCGCCTAAATAATCAGGCTATAACTTTGCTAATTTAATGATTAATGCTAAGTAATTTGCTACTAGAATAGATGTTAGGTGCCATTTCTTAACTAAATTAATAATTATAATTTTGTTAATTTATTATATAATTTAGAACCACCTGGAAGAAAAAAACTGACCTGGGGCTTGAACCCAGGACCTCATCTTGCTGTGTGGTGCACTTGCATGGTGCACTTGCCAGCTGCACCACCCAGAACACGAGCAAGCCAATGCTCCCAGACGTATTTAAATTTTAGATATAACCTTTACTAAGTAAATATCAAACTCAACATTTTTAAATACTTAATGAAACATCAAACACCTTATATCACTGAGAAATGTTTATTTAATGAAACACCAATGTTTTCTGCCTCATAGAATAGGCCATCTTCAGGTGTAATTGAATTTGAATGTATTTTAAAATTGTAATGATGGAATGTCCGAACATTATACAAGGGATGATCAAAAACTAAGGTTACAAAGCCTGCAGTGAAAAGTATACATTTTATTTCATACAACCAATACAGCCAACTGATAGTACATACATTAGATTATTTTTCAACATAGTCTCCATATTGGTTTAGGCACTTGTCACTTTGTGTGATGAGTTTGAAAATTCTCTCCTGGTAAAAATCCTGTTCTTGCATGTTCATCCAAGTTGTTGCGAAGTGTTTCACTTCCTCATCTGAAGCGAATTGTCGTCCTGCTAGGTTCTCCTTCAAGTGAGGAAACAGGTGAAAGTCACTTGGAGCAAGGTCCAGGCTGTAAGAAGTGTGGTTGATAATGTCCCAGCGAAACTGCTTGAACCGTGTGGTGGTCTTCTGGGCTGTATGAGGTTGTGCTTCCGAATGACATTCCCAATTCTACTGTCATATGCTGTAATGTGATCCTCCTGTTGTCCTGAATCAGCTCCCCCACATGAGCTGTTTTCACATCTGTTGATGCCGTGCTGGGTTGGCCACTGCAATCCTCGTTGGTGATGTTTTCTCTACCAGCTGCAAACTTCGACACCATTCTGTGACATGCTGATGGGACTTTACAGTCTCTCCGTAAATCTTTACCAGCTGCTGGAGAATTTCAGCTGGTTACATGTTTCGACCACAGAAATTGACTAACCAAGCAGATTACTTCCTGAGACCAATTTTCCAAAGAAGTTGCCATTTGTGTTTACCTACAACTAGTGCTGTAGATCGTGGGTGGCTGAAACTCTGCACAGTTGCCAACTGCATGTATTGGAATTACCGCACACTTCTCATTTCTCTATAACAAACAAAACTCCAGGAATATCGGCCTTATAACCTTAGTTTTTGATTAACCCTCATACATTCAAATTTAGAACAAAAATAATAGATAAATTAACAAATAAATAACAAAATAAAACATACTAAATACACTGAAGCAACAACGATATAAATAATATAATAAAATAAGTAAAATAAAATAAAAATTAAATAAATACATAAAAAAGTGCATCAAACTATAAGGGCAGGTACGAACTAAGAATTTTTATCTTTTAATTTTTCTTTTATGTAGAAATTCCATGCAGAAGCTAATCCATCCACATCCTTGGCATTAATATAACCATCCTTTAATTTACTTTTATAGATTTCAATTTTTTCTTCATGCAAAGCTAATGATGGGGAACACACATGGTCTTGAGGATAGTTGCTTCACCTTCACTCCATTTAACTACTGAGTCCTCTGCTTGTGCCATACTTGACAAAACTGTGTTGCAATGCCGTTTATTAATGTCATACTTGTGTTCCTTAAGTCTAGTCGCTAAATTCCTTCTTCTGACCCCAATATAGTCCTTCTTAATCCTAATTGCTGATTTTCAAATGGAATTCTATATATGCCTGCCTTTTCTTCTTTCTTAAGCATGTCTATCATTTCTGAGAATACTATACAAATTAGGTGCTCTTTTATAAAATATTTTGGAGTGTTTTTTGTCCGAAGTTGGCGATTTTAAGCTGATTTGTTTGGGTTCTTAATTTTTTACCCCCTTCATATCTTTTAATTAGTCCTTCTATTGTACTCTTTTTATATCCCAATTTGAAGCTATTTCTTTGACTGTATTAATCTCTTTCATCCTGTCTAGTACATTAGAGCAATATAAATACACTCTTCTAATGAGTGCACAAAAAGCAAACAATTTTTATCCATATGGGTCATTTGAGTTAACCAGAATGTAAAGTGGACTATGTGTTGGTTCCAATCGATTGTGTAACAACGAGTATTTACATACCCGTTGTTATACAATCGGAATGAATTAATGAGAAAGTGGTCAAAAATTGACAAACAGAGTATACACAGGTTTAAAGAAAAGATATATCAAAAGAATGACATGGATCTTGACTAAACAAGTATCAAAAGAAAAGAAAAAGAACATAAACCCATCTCCTGTTGTTTTATGGGACCAAGTAGAAATACCAACTGAAATTAAGGAAATTCTCCAAAAAGGCTCTAACTTCATTCCGGAAGACGAAAACATATGAAAAACTTCAATGGCAGAACTGGAGAGAAGAATCTCAGAATTCAATGATTTAGAAAGAGATTTTTTTCAGATGGAAGACTGTTCTTAAAGATCACACCAGCAGAACAAAAAATAATGAAATGAACAGAAATTGGACGACAATGATTTGATCCTAACATGAGCTGACAAAAGTAAGCACTCAGTTATCATGAAAAGAAAAAACTACAACAAATTGTTAGAAGAATACATTAAAAGAACGGAATGTGAGCAGGACAATGAAAAAATTGTTACAAATGTAGACAGAAGGGTAAAAAAACTTAATAGAACACCATTAAGCTCCATATTAACTTTCCTTAAAGGATCTCATAACCCAAAGCCAGAATGCCAAGATTACTTGCATTTGCAAAAATACATAAGGCAAAGAGGTCAGACTTATGGTTGAGAGAGGCAGAGGACCCACATACATTCTGGAAAAACATTTACATAGATTCATTAGATTCGTTTCAGAACAACTAGGCAGCAATGTTCTCATCGCACAAAACCCAACGAATGTAGTAAAAGAATTACAAGAATAAAGTCTATTTGATAAAGAAGTTGGGTCAGTTATGGATTTTGAAAACCTCTATCCATCCATAAAAATAGAATCCTGTTATGAAGCTTTAATGGAATTTATGCTCCACATAAAATTGGAAGTTGGTGCATTTACGAATGATATGATGGAATTAGCCAAATTGGTATGTTATGAGTCCTTCTTCAGTTTCGATAAGCAAGCGTACAGAAAAAAAAAAGGGATACCTATGGAAAGTTTGTTGTAAGGATTATTATGTGAACTAGTTCTACACAACTTGGATAAACACATTATTAATGGGTTCAGAATGGATATTGTATTTTACAAAAGATACGTGGACAATGTATGCATTATTTGGAAAAATGACAAAAGAATACATGAGTTCATACAAGTAATCAACAACAACAATGATGGATTAAAACTTAAACTAGAACAAAAAAGTCATGAATGGATACATTTTCTGGATATAGACATCCAATTGAAAGGAGATTGCATAATAATGGGTATTTACATAAAACCAACACATAGTCCACATTACATTCCAGCTAACTCAAATGACCTGTACAGATACAAATTGTCCACTTTTCGTGCACTCATTAGAAGAGTGTATTCGTATTGCTCTAATGTACTAGACAGGATGAAAAAGATTAATAAAGTCAAAGAAATAGCTTCAAATTTGGGATATAAAAAGAATACAATAGCAGGACTAATTAAAAGATATGAAGGAAGCAAAAATTTATCAAATCAGTTTAAAATCGGCAAGTTCACTCATAATAAAAACATCAAGGACGTCATGAAACAAATATCGGACAAAAAACACTCCAAAATAGTTTACAAAAGAGTTCCTAATTTGTATAGTATTCTCAGAAATGATAAAGACATGCTTAAGAAAGAAGATGCAGATGGATTAGCTTCTGCATGGAAATTCTACAAAAAAAAAAAAANAAAATATATGCGAATTTTGAATTCACCCTACTTTAAACCCTTGTCCTCCCGCGACATCTATGAGAATGCCCCGGGAAATCGGACTCCAGCTGTGTTCAAGGTCATCCAGATGTGTAAACAATGACTCATCAAATTTCGCAGAAAGGCGAGACAAAGGAAAAGAAAGTTTGAAGCTTTTTCTTCAAAATTAACGCATTTCTTTCGTTTTTTTCAGTTTTAAGCATTTTTTATGTTTAATTAAATTAATATCAAAAATTGCTGGGAACTTAAGGGGTTAATATTATTTATTTGTTCGAGTGTTACGACAATATTCTAATATTTGGGATACTAAAAATGTGGTTTATACATTTCAATGCAGTTGTGAGCCAAATAACATATATATAAGAGAAACTGGTAGAGAATTAAGAACAAGATTAAAAGAGCACATCACAGCCATTAAAAATAATAATTATACCTCAGCAGTAGCCCACCACTGAATAGTCGAGGTTGTGAAATCCAAAAAATTACATTAAAAATAATTGAAAAGGAATGTAATACATTCAAAAGGAAAATTCTTGACATTTTGAAATAAGAAAATTAAATTCAGAAATAAAAATTAATAATAATGATGATATGCAGTTACATCTCTCTTGGTTTCAACTTCCCCATAGTTTAATAATAAAGAAAACACCTTTTTTTGCCGAGAAATAAATATAATTTGCAAAAACAAACGTTTTCAGCCTAGTTAATAGGCCATCTTCAGGTCGAAAAAATGGAACGCAAATGTTCCATAAATAGAACATAAAAATATTTAAATCAAAAAATTTTACAAGTAAAAATAACGGAAGAATATATAAACAAATTAATTAATTAATTAATTAAAACAGAAATAACATAAATCTTCAGTGGATTAATTCTGGTCGAAGTTTCTAGTATATTTCTTTACCAAATATTTCCATGCCGATGGTAGGCTCTCCGCATCTCTCGCATTTAAACAGCCTTCCCCTATCCTACTTCTGTATATTTCAATTTTCTCCGCCGTCATTGCTAGAGTTGGGGAAGACAGAGGCTTGATGATTGTTGCCTCATCCCATTTAACCTCAGAGCCTTGCGCTTGCGCCATTTGTGACAATATCGTTGAATTAGATGCTTTTCTTATGGCGTATCTATGTTCTTTGAG